>NC_082714.1:48051789-48343151 GCF_030144855.1 Hypanus sabinus | reverse complement strand
GGCAGAACTCAGCAGGCCAGACAGCGATGGGCAGCTGAGTATCTCTGAATGCACAGTGTGGCAAACCTTGAAGTGAAAGGGCTAGAGACAGGCCACAAACACACGCTTAGTAATCACTTTTTATTTGGTACAGGACCTACCTAATGGAGTGGCCTCTGAATGTCCTTCCTGTGCGGAGCCTTCAAAGGGGGGTCTTGCAAAGTGTGAGTGGCTTTACCACCATCTTTTCCTGGAGAACAATTAAGCCAAGCCTGTGATCAAACATCACTGCTTGTCCATATCCTGTCCCTGTAGTGGTTCTCTTGTAGTCCTTGTGGATTAATTCTTGCAGAGTTTCAGTCCAAAGTTCCACTTGTTTCCCCCGCCCCTCACCCCACATAATATACAAAAACTTGAAAACATGCACCAGCAGGCTCAGGGTCAGCTTCTGTACCAGATTCTTGACCAGACCTTTTGTATGTTAATAAGCTCTTGACCTCATGCTCTTCACTGTGGCCCTTGTACCTCAATGCCTGCCTGTACTGTACTTTCTCAATTCTGTTACTGCCTTTCCCTTGCGTGACCTCAGTGTACTTGTATTTTGAAATGATCTGTATGAATGGCATGCAGAGAAAGTATTTTTTTCACTGTAACTTGATACATGTAGTAATAATAACCCAATTCTGAATTCCAGCAGGACTATTCCTAAATCTATTCCTAAGTCAAAGGTTATGTTGAAAAGGCAGGAGAATGCGATTGAGAGGGGATAATGGAACAGCCATGATAAATGGCAGAGCAGACGTGTTGGGCTGAATGCCCTATTTCTAATGATGTTAGTTAATATAAAATTTTCAACATTGGGAAATCTCTTGGTTGTTAGGTGCTTTTCAAATATCTCATTATCCACACCCAATCTCTGATTTGGGAGATACGAATATACATTCTGTTGCTGATGAACTGGATGCCAGCTAATGATCTAAGAATGTTTCAACTCTCACCTTCCTTAGAATGAACACTTATGCAAATCTTGGACTAAGAACTCAGTCTACTCCCACTCTCTCTCTCTCCCTCTCCCCCCCCTGTCCCCCCCTCTCCCCCCCCTCCCCCCCTCTCCCCCCCTCTCCCCCCCCTCTCCCCCCCTCTCCCCCCCTCTCCCCCCTCTCCCCCCCTCTCCCCCCTCTCCCCCCTCTCCCCCCTCTCCCCCCCTCTCCCCCCTCTCCCCCCTCTCCCCCCTCTCCCCCCTCTCCCCCCTCTCCCCCCCTCTCCCCCCCTCTCCCCCCCTCTCCCCCCCCCTCTCCCCCCCCCTCTCCCCCCCCTCTCCCCCCCCTCTCCCCCCCCCTCTCCCCCCCCCCTCTCCCCCCCCCTCTCCCCCCCCCTCTCCCCCCCCCTCTCCCCCCCCCTCTCCCCCCCCCTCTCCCCCCCCCTCTCCCCCCCCCTCTCCCCCCCCCTCTTCTCCTTCACGCACCCCCCCCCCCCCCCGCCCATAGGAAGCATGACCCAGGCTACTGCAAAACCAATGCAACAAAATGCTTTTGTTTTTAATATTAAAAACAATCTCGTGTGTGGGTTTTTTTTTAAAAAAAAACATCTGTTGGTATCAGTGATAGTATTAGTGTTTCAGAGACTATTACCTGGCCATTGTCTGCACCAATCCAGCACCACATTATCCGGGGTTTTTATATTAAAAAAAACTTTGACATTTGAAGGACTTTCAAATGATATTTTACAGCTCACCTGTTCTACAAATATTAACATTATTGTGCCTAAAGTCTTGTGCTATTTACTGTTGGGGTCATTTTAGTTACCTGTTGGGTGGTGAATTCTGGCCAACTAGTTTTTATTTGGTTTTGACCGTAATGAGTTGCTGGAGCCCAGTGTTTTCCTCCTTATTTCACAGGTGAGTTTTCAGTTTGATGTTTATTCTGGTTTGGAATCACTTTATGAAACAATTCTGATCCTTGACAATGTTGCAATCTTTCAGCTCCAATGAAGATAACCAACTTTGCCATCTTTTTGCTCTGACTTCGGTGTGGTTGAAATGCTTTGTACTGTAAAAAGAAGCATTAACTTTCTGAAATTGTTCATAACAAAATTCATCTGAAGCGTTTATCAATAAGCATTTTGAAATTATTCTGGTTACTGACAATGAACTGACTGTTCAATCCATTTTCTGCCTCATCAATTTTTGTAAAATTCTGTGATATTAACTTGAATTTCCTGATTTGTAAGTGTTATTTGATCCTGTATGCCACAGGAAAATTTGAAAATGTTTGCACTCTGTTGTTTGCAAGATTTATATTCCTAAAACCAGAGACAAGCTGTTAGCGTCTCTACAGTCTTTCTTAATGATGGTTGATCATTCAGCTGTTGTACTTTTACACCAATTTTGTTGCAAAGGACAATTTGATTGTGAGTGGTAAAGTGTCCCTTGCACTACAGCTTGTTTTGCACGTACTGGTATCTGTACTTGATCTTTAAAATTAGTGAAAGGCTGCCTTTAATTTTCCTCCTCTGCTCAGACTGGATAAAAGTGGGCTTGTATCAAAACCTTCTGGCGATCTGTCTCATTAAGCCTTTTTGTCTATGCAGCATATTCCATTGCCCTTTTCCAGTCTCTGTGCATATTGGTCATTGTAGCTGCCTTTTGGATCAGATGCCAGATCCCTATAATGTTGACTTCAGGCAGACAAAGAACTAGTCATGAGTTTGTTGGAGTGCATCAGAATTGAGTTATTGGCAAAAGCTCAGGGAATGGCAGGAACAAGTGACAACCAGTATTGGCACTGTTTCCACACAATATGTCTGGTTGAGTTTAATGATTAGGAAGCATTAATAGTGATTTTTGTTTTAAAAGTTCACCCATGAAGTCACCTGTTTGTCCTCTTTTGACCATTGTCAAGCCAGTTAAGGGAAACACTGCTGTATTTGTGGCAGAGACTGGGTTCTGTGAAACAACAACCTTCCTCTGGCCTTGAGGAGATTGCACTTCTTCAAAGCCCTGGCATAAAGTCTTTGAAATATGCAATTGCTGATGAGTATGCCTGGTTTGGGGCATTGGACTTGAATATTTACATCTGATTGCTGCAAACTGCTGAAAGTGGCAGTATTCCATGCAGCTTTGTAGGGAAGTGTGTGCCACAAAACGTGATTCCAAAATGCATATTTGTTTGTGCTGATTCCGTTTCAAAGTAGTGTGGTGTGAGGATGCTTTTTTAGTGAAGGGTTTGGTGGGTACAGCGTTATCACGACTGAATAACACACAGAAATTCTGAGGCTGGTTGGTGTGAAGCACTGATGTTCTGTCAATACCAACATTTGAACTTCCATGTTTTAGTGAACGGTAGGAAGTTCTGGTGCTGGTTAATGAGGCTGCAGCTACCTGTGGGCATTTCCTGTTTGTTACCTTGTGCTGTTGCTGCACTTGTTCTAAGCGTTGACCAAAGCAAGTTGGTAAAGCAGAAATGTGTATCATGGAGACGCAGCATTGAAACAGGCCCTTGGCCTACCAATGCTGCTGGCTATCAGTCAGCCAGTTGCACTAATCCTAACCGCACATCCTCGCCAATTCTCCAGATTCAACTATTTACACACAAGGCAATTTATAAAGGCCAATTAACCTACTAACCCTGTAGGGTTTTGGTGGGGGGGGGGCACGGTGGAGGAGAACCAGAGCACCTGTGCAAGCGCCACACAGTTAGAGAATGTGCAGTCTCCACATAGAAAACACTGCAGGTCAGTGTTCAATACCACCTCGGGCACTGAGGTCGTGTGCCACGAAAAGATTGTGACTGCAAAACGTGGGGGTCAGAGGGGTGCTGGAATCTTTTGCACCAGAGTACTTCAATGAAGTTTGTTCTCCACGTCCGTCATTTGATTTTGTTTCTGATCTCAGGCTCAGATCATATGGGTAACACTAGCCAGATGAAAGTGACAATTTAGAATGCTCAGTAAATATCAATGTAGCCAGTGACACTTGTGTTTCAATAAATAATGAATGAAGGGCTTTCATTAGGAGGCCCTTTTACTGTGACGTTCAGAAACCAATTCTCCATGTGAGACAGTGAGGAGTGCTTTCGGTGAGATGTCTACCTGTTTGGTCTGCTCTTTAAAATAAACTTGAAGCAAGCGGATGGCTATCAAGGTGACATTGATCATTTTTTTTAATGCATTGGGTGCCTTCCAGGTTGGTAATGTTTACTCTCAAATTTTGCGTCTCTCTGTTTGACTTACGCTTTCTATTCTGAATGAGGACTTCAGTCTGGGGTCTCTGGCCAAGAGCAGAGGGCTGAGTGAGGATTCCTGGCATCCCAGTAGACTGCAGGGTGCCGTGGGCTGCCTGCTCATAGTGGACAAGGGTGAGTTAATCTGATGTGCCATGTTTTGGAGGGAATCCATTCCCTTGACCAGTAGTTGTATCGACTGGAGTATTCCATATTCTGAGGCGATCATCTCAATAAATGGCTTTGTTTTCAAAAGATTGCACATCTGCATGTTATTACAAGCAGACATTTCCAATCTTTATCACACATTGCCTTCCAGGTTTAGCAGCTGTCTGTACTTGTAGCAGTAAAACCTATTAGTTTTCTGACTGGCATCCGGCGAGGCTGGAACTACTACAGCTGACCCTTGGCCCAAGCTGCAGCAAGCATCATGCATGTTAATGACTTGCTTTTTAACCTGGCAGCAACAATTTTTATGGTTTAATTCTGCAGCAGTCTTCATCTGCATTTGAGGCAGACACAAATTTGCCTGTCAATTCTGATCCTTAACACCCACACCTAGTTAAAATGTAGACTCTAGAAATCGTGGTGCCAGATAGTGTATTAGATGAGATTGTCTCTCAACGTTTGGCAGTGTGTGTGCTGAGATTCTGCAGCGGCCAACGGCAGGCCATGCTGTTTTTCCCAGCCTTTGTCACCAGCATTACAGTGAGTGGATGGTGAAGGAGAACGTAGTCTCCACACCCTTGCCTGAACAATTCACTTGACAGCAATGTCCACGAGGACCCCCCCCCCCCCACAAATTTGCTAGCCATTCAACACAGGGGAGCACAGTTCAGAGGCAATGCCACACAGCTCCAAAACGGATATTTAATCCTGACTGTGACGCTGTCCGTGTGGAACTTACCTCTTCTTCCTGTGACCACGTAGATACTCCCTTCTCTCTCTTCCACCCCCCCCCCCCCACCCCCAATCCACTTCCCACCAATGTCCGAGGGACATATAGGCTGGTTGCTTGTTGACTTGAAATTGCCCCTAGTGCAGATTAGTGGTAGAATCTGGGGGTGTGGAGGAGCAGATGAGAGCATAGTTGGAGGAATTTTTTAAAAAAAGTGTAGGTTTAAGGAAAATGGATTGTTGGCATGGACTCTGTGAACAAGAGGTGATGTACCTTGCTCTTCAAAGACTCACTATATTTGTTACAAATCAAAAAGCCAACACAAAATATATGAAATATGCCATAATCACATTGCATTATAAATCACCTCTGTGCATCCCATAGTGTAAATTAATTTCTGTCCTCACCTTCCAACATGGTGTCAGAGCCAATAACTGCAGTGGTGGCTGTGGACAAATGAAGGTAGTTTCAGCTGGCCCTGAGTTTCCCCTAAGAGCTGCACTTGGGTAGAGCTGGTCACTGTTGATATCAGGGGCCCCTGTTGAAGCATGTAGCCAGTAAAGGCAGCAGTTACCTAATTATCACGTAACATGTTTCAGTGAGGTTGTTGCAGATGGAGTAGCCATCTTTTGACGCCAGTGACCTAATCTTGTACACTGGCACGGTCTTTGTGGAATCTACACTCATCTAGTATTATGTATACCCCCTTCCACCATACCGAAGATTAGCAGGTTACCAGGATAATTGATCACAGTAAATTGCCCTGATAGTGCAACTGTTTGGAAGATTCTTGGGGGAGTTGATCTGAATAGTTTAGCTGAGAAATTGGTAGGTGAATAAGATTTCTCTGTGAAAAGGCATAGATTCAGTGGGCCAGATTGCCTGTTTATATACAATTTGGAAATTTTTAATTCTTTTGCTGAGATGGTAGGGAGTGACGTGGCTCTTAATTGTCTGGAATGTAAATGGTATTGCAATTGAGAAATAAATGGGTGGGACAATGGGCTAAAGTGTTTTTCAAGGTGATGGAGGTAAATATGATTTAGAGAGTGAGCAACCCACAATATCTTGGCACTTGCTTTGCCAGACATTGAGAGACTTTGGATCAGAAGCCTCTCTTTACGTAGTCACAGTCTGCACTAATACACTGAAAGATGTCACAAGGCATTTGGCGACACTAGTTTGCAATATTACAGTGCTACTCTTACTGGTATTAACCACCATGAATCTGGTTCTCATAGCTCAGTTTCAATTGGTCTTAATTCCAGTGGAAAATTCAGAAACTGAACACGATGGGCAGGAAGAAGCAGCTTGGTTCTACACCTTGACACTATCGAGGACTGTTTGACAGTATGGTAAGCAAGTGTGGCTAAGTTGTTTGTGTCCTGGGTGTAACTCATTTATTACAATGGGCTGCACTGTCTCTGATTAAGAAGTAAGAAATCAGTTGATCCACATATCACTCCTGATGATCTTCCAGTGTTATCATAACACCCTCCGCTCCACCCACACGAAACACAACCTTCATGGATCTTGTGGTATCTGATTTGGCAGCGTGATGCTTCGTCAGTTGATGCTCTTGCTGTCAGTTTGCCCGTGGTGCATGACGATATTGGTGAGGTATGACTGGTCCTGGTGCTTACAGTCCCCTGGCATTAAATTAGGAAGAGAAATATAAATAAAAATGATGATCTTTGTGCACTGTTGCTTTAAGTAATTTTCGTACCACCTCAGAATAATGCCCTCACTACTTTCTATCCCCCTCTAATCAAGTTGCTGGGATGTTCTTAGCAGCCAGACCACAACTCTGTGCATCTGGGAATGATCATCTGCGCAGCAGATGTTTGACCAGTGTATGGAAAAGCTCTGGGGCTGCTTGAACAGCGTAACTTCCTGTTGAACATCACTAATGACTGTAGGGAGACTGACTACTTTAGGCTGATAGAAGAAAAATGATTTTCAATTGGATAATGTTTGAAAGATTTTTAGCAAATTTGAATGTCTTTACCAGCACTCAAACGTGTCGTACTTAAGGTAACTGTATAGTGGTCAACATGAATAACCAAATTGTTCAATACAGCAACAGAGTTTTTGCATTCTTGCGCGATTAGCTGTTATTGGAAAGTGCAGTGCAAACTAAAATGCAAATTTTTGCTTAAATCTGAAATGGTTTGGATAATAGTTGCAGAGCCTTGAAATGTGTTAGAAATACCTCCAAAAGTAAATGTGCAAAAATTGTATATTATTCAATGATTATACATTACATATTTCCAGCACTACCACAGTCCTTGTGGTAAGTTATACAAACATTTGCATATCTTAACTGTCATCCTCTTGTAAAACCTGGGTGGGTGTGGGATGCCTGAAGGGGAAGGGAAGTATCTGTTACAACTTGGATCTGAACGTATCCCATGGGAAAGCTATGGAATGGAATATAATTCATAAACGTAGACAAATTGAAACTTCCTGTACCTGCACTTTGTTTCCTTTGTTGCAAAATTGGTGGTTTAAGATTTCAGCGGTAAGGCCACCAACGACTGAAGCAACCAAGATTCTAGTCCTGAAATGTTGATATATGACTAGGAGGTTGTCCTGATTCCTGGAAGGAAAGACAATCCAGAGCAGGATTTTGGACTTTTGTAGATGGGTAAAAAGGTTAGCATGAATTTCGTGGGCTGAGGTCCTGTTTCTGTGATGTGCCTTGACAATGCCAGGCATTTGGAAGGAATCACAGCGATAGTTGTTTTTTTTTGCAGAATTGCATGAATATTTGAGGGAAGGGAAATATAGAAAAGTGCCAAATATAAACTTCCCAAGATGTAGTTCTAGTTGTTTGTATTGAATTAGCCCTGTGACCCCTGTGCAAGGACCTGCCATTAAAGAAGTGAGCAGGTCACAAGTAAGATTTTAGTTTTGAGAACTACAAAGGTCAGTGTTAATTAAAGTAATGCATGTTGGAACTCTGGTCGAGCAACTTTATGGTATGTTTGGAATCTGTGGCTTGGATGTGTGTTGATTAACCAATTCTAGTTGAGGTCCAAAATTATTTAGATCTGTACCAGCCCGTAGCTAATTAACCTACCGGTTCAACTTCTGCAATCTTGGCAGGTTTTCTACTTGGGAAATGTCAGGCTGCAGACAGTTCACCAAACCCTTGTGTGAATCCAAGAGTGTCTACACTTGAAACAGTTTTCCTGCTCAGAGGAAGTGATCAGTGACAATTCTTGTTCGACATCAGTCCAAGTTCCAAATGCCAGGCTGAAGAGTTTCAACCTGTACTAGAAATTGTGTGGTGTGTTTTTTTTAAAAAAGGACAGTTAAGCAATACTAGCTTTTTTTAAAAAAATATCTTAGTCCTAGACTTGTTCTTTTCCCTTTAATAGTGCAAGTACAATTAGCTATCTGATTTTGCTGTTGAAAGCTATTGCTGGATTGGTTTCCATTCCTCTGAGAACACATTACTTTTGTTGGCCTTGCAACAATGTCCAAATTCCACAGAAGTATTTGGAGTTGGGGGAGAAGAGGTGGAGGAGAGAGTCTTTTTCGTTCATGGAAAATTGGCATTGTGATGCCACTTGTTCATCATCAAATCACCATTTTAAATTTGTGTTCCCCAGCTGCCAACTTCTCTGTTCTCCTTTTGTCTGATTTCATGGCCAATCCTCCCTGAGGCTTTCTCTTTGTCTACAGCTGCTGTTTTATTTTATGAACTTTAGTTTTCTTATCAGGTTTATTACATGGCTTGTTAATAAATGTCCAATTGTGCAGTCATTTGTGCCTCTCTAATCCACTCTTAACATGAGCAAGTTAACTGAGTCAGAATTGCTCTTGATAGACCCACATTGATTTTCCATTCTTAGGTCATTGTCTTCTGGGTTATTGTTCAAAGATTCCCTACTGTTTAAGCTTGTCATAATTATCAACTTTTTCCTTGAGCAACAAATTTAAAATAGCAGATGAATTCACTAGATCAGACAGAATCTATGGAGGGGGGTGGGAGAAGCAGTCAATATTTCGGGCAGAGTAAAGGCTTGAATTGTCAACTGTTTACTTATAGAACATAGAACAGTACAGCACAGTACAGGCCCTTCGGCCTACAATGTTGTGCGGACCCTTAGACCCTGCCTCCCATATAACCCCCCCATCTTAAATTCCTCCATATACCTGTCTAGTAGTCTCTTAAATCTCACTAGTGTATCTGCCTCCACTACTGACTCAGGCAGTGCATTCCACGCACCAACCACTCTCTGAGTAAAAAAAACCTTCCTTTAATATCCCCCTTGAACGTCCCACCCCTTACCTTAAAGCCATGTTCTCTTGTATTGAACAGTGGTACCCTGAGGAAGAGGCACTGGCTGTCCACTATCTATTTCTCTTAAGATCTTGTATACCTCTATCATGTCTCCTCTCATCATCCTCCTCTCCAGAGTAAAGCCCTAGCTCCCTTAATCTCTGATCATAATCCATACTCTCTAAACCAGGCAGCATCCTGGTAAATCTCCTCTGTACCCTTTCCAATGCTTCCACATCCTTCTTATAGTGAGGTGACTGGAAATGGACACAACACTCCAAGTGTGGCCTAACCCGTTATATAGAGCTGCATCATTACCTCGTGACTTTTAAACTCTATCCCTCAACTTATGAAAGCTAACACCCCATAAGCTTTCTTAATTACCCTATCTCCCTGTGAGGCAACTTTCAGGGATCTGTGAACATGTACCCCCAGATCCTTCTGCTCCTCCACAATATCAAGTAACCTGCCAATTTATTACTTCCCTCAATAGTTGTGACCTGACACAGCTGGGTTCCTTCAACATTTTGTGTGTATTGCTCAAAGTTTTTAGTAGCTCCAGAATCTCATGCCTCAAGATTTTTTGTGTTGCATTTTTTTGTTTGTACCAAGACCTTGATCTTTGGCCCCATGAGGAACGGAAAATCTGTTTCCACCTCTGTAGTTCCTGTCCTTTTAACTTAGGAGCTGTTACAACCAATCAAGTCACATCAGTCTGGCTAATTAATACTGCATCCTTTCATCTGTTTTAATCTTACTCAATGTTCTGGCCACCATCTTGTTTATGGAGGTATTGGCAAAGTACTCTTCCTTGGAAAATGACCAAGATTAGTTTGTATCCTTAGCCTTGATTTTTTTCTTGCCCTTGGGCAGGCTGGGATCAACAACTTTATCACAATCGTTTTTCAAGGTGACTGGGGAAATCACAAATGAGGCAGGTGCTGCTGATGGATTGGGTAGACGGTTGAAGATTTACGCTGTTTTTGCTGGCATCTATGCGTATGGACTTGAGGTTCCTGTGCCATTCCGGAATCTGCTTCTCCAGTCTGACTGGTGCTGGGACAGGGATTCCCAGAAGTCAGTGGAGGTTACTGACTCTTCAGGGAGGCTTCGAACACATCCTCAAAAGGTTTCTTTAGCTTACCTGGGAATCTCTTGCAGTGACAATCAATGTGCCAAAAGTGTGGTCTGTCCGATGAATTACTGTCTGCATTCCTTCTGTTCTGATGCCATCCCCACATTTCTCTACCTATGGTGACTTGCTCCTCAATTGACAAACCCTGACAATCCCAGCCTCCCATGGAGCCTTTTGCCCCTCATCTTGAGAATTCTTTTAAGCTTATTTTTAAGAGAATAAAATTACTAAATTCTTTAAACTTTGTCCTGTACGGGAGAGTGAGGAGATCGTCGATCAGAGTTACAAGGAAGCAGTCACCCCTAAGTTGCAAGAGGCGGGTAGCTGAGTGACTGTCAGGAGAAGGAATGGGACAGTGAATAGGAAGCTAGCGCAGAGCACTCACGTGGCCCTTCTCCTCAATAATGAGTATACTGGATGACCTCCCAGGGGACTGGCACTTAGCATGGGCCCATGGTGCAGAAGGAGAAGAGGGAAGTATTAATAACGAGACTTAATAGTCAGAGAAACAGACAGGAGATTCTGTGGACATGAGTGGGAAACACGGATAGTATGTTGCCTCCCAGGTGCCAAGGTCAAGGACATCTTGGATCGTGTCCTCAGCACTTTGGAGGGAAAGGGGTAGCAGCCAGATGTCTTGGTACATTTTGGTACCAATGACATAGGAAGGAAAAGCAAAGAGGTCCTGAAGAGAGAGGGTTTAGAGAAGTAGGTGGAAAGCTGAGAAGTAGAGCCTACAGGATTGCTATCTGTACCACACGTCAGTGAGATAGAAACGGGATGATTTGGCAGATTAATACGTGACTGAGAAGCTGGGCAGGGTTTCAGGTTCTCGGATCATTGGGATCTCTTCTGGGGAAGGTATGACCTCTGCACAAGTGATGGTTTGTACCTGAACCTGAGCGGGACCAATATTCACGTGGGCAGGTTTGTTAGAGCTGTTGGGGAGAGTTTTAAACTAACTTAGCGGCAGGCAGAGGTGGGAACTGGAGTGAAAGGAATCAGGACCAGACAAAGTAAAAAGAGAAGACAGCGTGCAGTCAGACTGCCAGGAAGGACAGGCAAATGATGGGACAAAATTTCAGCCAGCAAGGAGAGTATCAGTGCATTAGGGATGCAGAATCAAAAAAGGTGACAAATACAGTACTCAGTACTATATCTCAATGGAGAATAAGAAATAAGGTGGATGATATGTTGCACTTTTACAGATTGTCGGGTATGATGTTGTGGCCATCACTGAATCGTGGTTGAAGCAGGCTTATAGTTGGGAGCTGAATGTCCATGGTTACACATTGTATTGGAGGGATAGGAAGATAGGCAGATAAGCATAGAAGTAACTCTGCTGGTAAAGGATGGCATCAAATCATTAGAAAGGTGTGACATACGGTTGGAAAGTGTTGAATCCTTGTGGGTTGAATTGAGAAACTGCAAGGGTAAAGGACCTTGATGACAGTTATATACAGGCCTCCAGAAAGTAGTTGGGATGTGGCCTACAGATTACAACGGGAAGTAGACCAGGCGTGTCAAAAGGACAATGTCATGATGATCATGCAGGTAGTTTGGGAAAACTCGGGTTGGCAATGGATCTCGAGTGAGTGAATTTGTTGACTTTTTAGACCTGTATGTTATTGAACCTATTAGGGGATCAGCTATACTGAATTGGGTGTTATGTAATGAACCAGAGGTGATTAAGGGAGCTTAAAGTAAAAGTACCCTGAGGAGGTAGTGATCACAAACTTGAAATTTGATAGGAAGAAAGTGAAGTTTGTCATAACAGTATTTCAGTGGAGTAAAGGAAGTTGCAGTGCTGTAAGGGAGGAGTTGGCCAAACTAAATTGGAAGAGATGCTGGCAAGGATGACAGCAGAGCAGCAATGGCCTGAGTTTCTGGGGAAAATGAGGAAAGTACAGGATAGATGTATTCCAAAAGTGAAGAAATACTCAAAAAGCAGAATAGTACAACCATGGCTGACAAAGGAAGTCAAAGCTAATATAAAAGCAACAGAGAAGACATTCAACAGAGCAAAAATTAGCAAGAAGAGGGAATTGGAAAGCTTTTTAAAAAAACCTACAGAAAGCAATTAAAAGAATTGTTAGGAAGGAAAAGCTAATGAACAATATCAAGGTGGATAGAAAAAGCTTTTTCAAGTACTTTTTTTAAAAAAAGATGAGTGGATGTATCACTGCTAGAAAATAAGGTAGGAAAAATAATGAGTACAAGGAGATAGCAGATGAACTAAATGAGTATTTTGCAACAATCTTTGCTATGGAAGACACTAGCAGTGTGCCAGGTTTTGAAGGGGATGAGGGAACATAAGTGTGTACAGTTACTGTTACTTGGGACAAGATGCTGAAAAAGTTAAAAGACCTAAAGGTGCACAACTCACCTGGACTAGATGAACTGCACCCTGGGGTTCCAAGAGAGGCAGCAGTAGAGGTTATGGAGGCATTAATAATGATCTTTCAAGAATCATTGGACTCTGGCATGGTTCCAGAGGATTGAAAAATTGCTGATGTCACTCCACTCTAAGAAAGGAGGGAGGCGGCAGAAAAGAAATTGTAGACCAGTTAGTCTGACCTGAGTGGTTGGGAAGATGTTGGAGTTGATTGTTAAGAATTAGGTTATGAAGAACTTGGTGACACAGGACAAGATATGACAAAGAGGAAAATCTTGACTGACAAACCTGTTGGAATTTGAGATTATAAGTAAGATAGATAAAGGGGATGCAGTAGATGTTGTATATTTGGACTTCCGGAAAAGCCTTTGACAGGGTACCACTCAAAAGGCTGCTTGCCAAGTTAAGAGCCGGTGGTATTATAGGAAAGTTACTGGCATGGTTAGAGCATAGGCTGATTGGTAGGAGGCAGCAAGTGGGAATAAAGGGATCCTTTTCTGGTTGGCTACCAGTGACTAGTGGTGTTTTGCAGGGGTCAGTGTTGGGATGGTTTCTTTTTATGCTGTATCTAAATGATTTAGATGATGGAATAGATGGCTTTGTTGCCAAGTTTGCAGATGTTCGAAGATTGGTGGAGAAACAGGTAGTGTTGAGGAAACAAAGGCTGCAGAAGTACTTAGATTAAGAGAATGGGCAAGAAAGTGGCAACTGAAATACAATTTGAAAAATACATGGTCATACACTTTGGTAGCAGAAATAGATGTGCAGACTATTTTCTAAACGGGAGAAAATCCAAAAATCTGAGATAAAAAAGGATTTGGGAGTCCTCGTGCAGAACATCCTAAAGGTTAACTTGCAGCTAGAGTTGGTGGTGAGAAAGGCCAATGCACATTTAGCATTCGTTTCAAGATTTCTAGAATGTAAGACCAGGGATGTGATGCTGAGGCTTTATAAGGCCCTGGTGAGGCCTCGCCTTGTGTATTGTGAATAGTCCTGAGCTCTTCTAAGAAAATATGTGCTAGTATTGGAAAGGGTTCAGAGGAGGTTCACATGAATGATTCCAGGAATGAAATGGTTATGAGGAAAGTTTGATGGCTCTGGGCCTGTACTCACTGGAATTTAGCAGGATGGGTGGGGGGTAGAGTTCTCATTGAAACTTTTCGAATGTTGAAAGGCCTAAACAATAGATGTAGAAAGGATGTTTCTCTTGGTGCGGTGGTCTCGTACAAGAGGGCACGGGCTCGGGATAGAAGGTAATCCATTTAAAACAGATGTGGAGAAATTTCTTTAGCCAGAAGGTGTTGAATTTGTGGAATTTGTTACCAAAGGCAGCTGTGGAGGCCAGGTTGTTAGATGTATTTAAGACTGAGCTTGATAGGTTCTTGAATGGACACAGCATCAAATATTATGGGGAGTAGGGCTGGTGTGTGTGTGGGGGGGGGGAATGGAAGGAACAGCCTTGATTGAATGGTTGATGATTGGAGCAGACTCAATTCGCCAAATGACCCAAATCTACTCATGTCTTATGGTCTTAATGTCCTAGCTATTGAGAACTTACTTTCATATTTCTTGGTGTCTGTGCCAAATCTTATTCACAATGCTGATTTGTGGTGCTTTGGGATGGAAATGGATGTTAAAGCAAGGAAATGACCATTGTTCCAACCAATTGTAATTTATTGCACATGTAATTTTTTCCAGACATGTTCACCATAATCTTAACTAATGTCAAATTTGTCAATGTATTCTCTGCTTAAATTTCCCTGACAATTCATATAACAACCTTACATTGTTCAGGATTTTTTTTTTTAAAAAAAAGCACTACCTTGCTTTCTCAAGTTAAAGTTTATTGTCATCTGACTACAAGTATCTACAACTAACCTCTGGACCATGGTAGAGCCACAGTACATATCACACACAGCTCGTAAAGTAAAATATTGCCACAAATAAGCTAATAAAATATAATTTAAAATGCATGTGAAGTGCACAGCACAGGTAAAGAGTACAGTAAATTGTAATAGTGATGAGACCACTGTGATGGTAGGGTATTCACTAGTGTCACAGACTGGGGGAAGTAGCTGTTGGCTAGTCCGGCAGTTCTAGTTCTGATGCTCCTGTACTGCACCTACTTTCTGATGGTAGTGAGCCAATGAGGTTTTGGGATGGTTGCTAGGGATCCTTAATGTTTTGGACCCCTCGTATACAACACTCCCAGTCAATGCTACAAAGAGCAGGGAGGGTGAACCCGTGATCCTGTTGGTAGTTTTTACTATCCTCTACAGGGTGGTGTTGTCTGATGCCTTGCAGCTTTTGTACCACAGAATAAAGCAGCCAGATAGAACACTTGATGGTGCTCCTGTAGAAAGTTGTTAGAATGGGAAGATTGAGCCTTGCACATCTCGATCTCCTCAAACTGCAAATGCTGCTGTGCCGCTTTGACTAATGAAGAGGTGTTATGGATCCAGGTTGGATCGTCCATTATGTGCAGACCAAGGAACTTTGTGCTTTGTTCACTCTCTCCACAGCAGAGCCATTAATGTGCAAGTGGTCGACTTGCACCTTCCTAAAGTCCACAATAATCTCTTTTTGTCTTTTCCACATTGAGCCTTGCCTTATTGTTATCACACCATTTGACTGGACTCTCTGTATGTCGACTTATTGTTGCTGTTGAGGCTGACCACTGTGGCATCATCAGCGAACTTCATTTGGTTTGAGCTGGGTTTGGCAGTACAGTCCTGAGGCAGCAGCATAAATAGATGTTCTGAAAGTTCTTCCATGTAGATTTTAAACTCCTCAGCAGCAGAGATTAATATTGTTCTATCTACTTGGTCACTTTAATTTTATTTACTGCCTTATTTTAACCAAGTGTTGCACTAATTGAAAGATTCATTGAATGACCCATCATTATTACTGTATTTTTATAATTTTCATGTGATTTTCTTTTGGAGATTATTCTGTTATCTTTATGGAGTAGGCTTCAACATCAAGAATTTCAGCAGTTCTCATGGGGAATAGATGAAAGTTTTATGATGGTTTGTGTAATTTGTATTCTATGCATGAATCCTATCTCTGGAATGTTCAGGGAAGGTTAGTGAAGACTTCTACTCTGATCCTGAAAACATAATGGCTTCTCATCCCTGAAGATGATTTCACTGCCAAGTGGGAAGAGACTTAATGTTCTGGCAGGGAAGGAGTTGGGAAGGGCCCCTTGAAGTTCTGTCTCCTGACAAAATGCTCGTACATTTTGTCAGTAGGTCAGGCAGAAGAGTTATGGCCAAGCATTAGGTCATGTCATTGTCCACAGGTTGGACTGGGAGAGTTTCCAGGGCACATTGCAGTAAAGCTATGATGATCATTGACTGCTGGATTGATCACTATCTGATCTGTATTGCCACCTCCATCGGACTAGTCCCAAAACATCAACAGAAACATTTTAGTAGGTGAATTGGTGTCAGAACTCTCATGGAGTCCACAAAGGTAGCCTTCCTTAGCTATCTGAAGGCAGAGGACCCCAGAAGATCCCATGACCTGAAGAATAGACTATGCAGGAAGCTCAGCAACTTGTGCGTTCTTCATTGCTGTTAAGGCATCTACAATATAAGTACTCACTCTAGAAAGTGAAAACTATAAGGCCAAGCTCAGTAGGAATGGAGACAGTCCCTATCCACGAACCAATACATCAAAGACCTCTTATGTTTGTCATTAATGTGATCACCCTTAATGCCATCCCTCACAAACCTATTTGGTGCAGCCTTGCTGCTGCTCCTGAATGTGCCGAAGTTGTATATTAACCTGAAAGTAACAGGGTCTCTGGTATCATTGCTGTTGTTCTAAAACTGAATTGTGAAAGAGCTTGAATTATGAATTCAGAATCACGTGGTCCACATATGGAAGTGGAGGACATACTGGTAGATCTCTGAGAAGCCAAAATCATAAAGAGAAATGTATCCAGCTGCAGTATCTAAGCAGGGGTCATTCTTGGCCATGTCCTATTGATCAAGGAGTTGCACCCTGAGTTGTGGTACTTGTTCAAATCACTGAGGCACAGTGGGTGAGAAATTTACTGATGGCACCTTTAAAGTTGTGAGCAGCACCAGCCACTATACACATTTTTAAATCTCAGGTAAAGCCTTTGATTCCATCAGTTAGAAGGACTCTGGAACATCTTTATACTTGGCTGACTGCAAATGAGTCCCCATGCTTCAGCAACAAAAGTTACACAATGAGCCTCATTCTTTATGGCAGCAGAATGTCTCCATGGGAGGCCTTTATGGGAGAAAGAAGTGTCTCGGGACGGCTGAAAGTTCTGTCTCTACGTTCTAAGTCAGTAATATGGACTGATGTGTATATTCCTTCTAGGATTGTGGTGTGGTTAGATGATATTTTAAGATAGGAATCTGGTGTTTATTTTTCTAATGAAGTAGAACAGTACAGATTTTACTCATAGGATTTTGTGTTCAGCCTTCACTAGCCTTACCTCTATGGTTTAAGGTGGTGGTCCTGCACAATCTCTTCTAGTGCAGAGGACTGGACAGTTATGTGAAAATGGGTGGCCCTTAACGGAGTTTAAATTAAGACACAAAATGTATCCTTACCTAGTCTTAATTTTGTGGGTAACACCTGAGAGTTTGTATTACAGAATGTACCATTTAAAATTACTATTTGGATGTCAGAGGCATTCCCAAAAAATTGAACTATTTTGGCAGCTGGTAAAGCTGGACATTTTTAGCATTTACTGCTGACAAGCTGCACGTCCGTCTAGTACAGGAGCAGCTACGCATTGGACTGGAAGTCGCTACAAAAGACTGAGCATGGCCACGAGGATCGTAGGGGTCTCCCTACCATCCATCAGGGACATGTCAAGTCAAGTCACTTTTATTGTCATTTCGACCATAACTGCAGGTACAGCACAGAGTAAAAATGAGACGTTTTTCAGGACCATGGTGTTACATGACACAGTTCAAACACTAGACTGAATTACATTTTTAAAAAAAGAGGGAAAAAAAACACACAACTACACTAGACTACAGACCTATCCAGGACTGCATAAAGTTTTGCATACAAAGGTCCTGTAGTATTATCAAAGATCCCACCCATCCATCCAGCATCCTCTTTGACTTTCTACCATCAGACAGGAGACTCTGATGCATAAAGACAAGAACGGTCAGGAGGGGAAACAGCTTCCTGCAGTCTGTTAGGCTTCTGAACCCCTGTATCTCATTCAGTGTGTCACAGGGTAATTTGTACTGTACCTACAATATTTAATTCATGCAATTTGTTTATCTATGTTTAATTCATTTGTATTTTTAATTCTTACTTTCCTAAGTTATTGTGTCTTATGTGTACTACTGTGCTTACAGCTTAGTCTAGACAAACGTTGTCTCACTTCGTGGTGTACTTGACTTGATTAGACCCACCTTGCTCATTGCGGCCAAAATTCAGCATCAGAACTTTGCAAAGGAGCATCTAAACAAGCCTGATGCATTTTGGAAACAAGTCCTGTGGACTGATGAAGTTAAAATAGAACTTTTTGGGCGCAATGAGCAAAGGTATGTTTGGAGAAAAAAGGGTGCAGAATTTCAGGAAAAGAACACCGCTCCAACTGTTAAGCACGGGGTAGATCAATCATGCTTTGGGCTTGTGTTGCAGCCAGTGGCACAGGGAACATTTCACTGGTAGAGGGAAGAATGAATTCCATTAAATACCAGCAAATTCTGGAAGCAAACATCACACTCTGTTTTTTTAAAAAAAAGCTGAAGATGAAAAGAGGATGGCTTCTAGGCTTCTACAACATGATAATGATCTTAAACACACCCCAAAATCCACAATGGACTACCTCAAGAGGCGCAAGCTGAAGGTTTTGCCATGGCCCTCATAGTCCCCTGACCTAACCATCTTCGAAAATCTGTGGATAGATCTCAAGAGGAGTGCATGCAAGATGGCCCAGGAATCTCACAGAACTAGAGGCCTTGCGCAAGGAAGAATGGGCAAAAATCCCCCCAAACAAGAATTGAAAGACTCTTAGCTGGTTACAGAAAGCGTTTACAAGCTGTGATGTTTGCCAAAGGGGGTGTTCCTAAGTACTGACCATGCAGAGTGCCCAATCTTTTGCTTCGGGCCTTTTTCCTTTTTTGTTATTTTGAAACTGTAAAAAGATGGAAATAAAAAAAGTAATCTTGCTTAAAATATTAAAGAAATGTGTCATCTTTAACTTCATTCCTTTTGAAAATTAGGTCATCTTTTACTCGTTCAGCTATTCACAGTAACAGAAATTTTGACCAGGGATGCCCAAACTTTTGCACGTCACTGTTGCTTTTTCTTGAACTTGGTGGTATGGGACTTCAGGCTTCTGTACCTCCTAACTGACAGTAGCTGTGAAAAGATGGCATGGCCTGGATGGTGGGGATCTTTTATAGACGTTGCCTTTGAGAGATGCTGTCAATGTTTGGGAGGAATGTGCCTGTGCTGACTGAACAGAGGTATTTATTCTGCAGCTTTTTGCCTTTCTGCAAATTTGAAAAGGTATACCAGACCATGATGCAACCAGTCAGGATTCTTTCAGCAATAATCTGTGGAAGTTTGTTACAGTGTTTGGTGATGAGCCGAACCTCTTTTTAAAATTTTTAAAATAATGGAAAGATTATGGTGCACTTTCCTTATGATTGCATCTGTGTGCTGAGCTCAGGCCAGATCATCTGATTATGTTAGTGTCCAGGAACTGAATGCTGCTGACCCTCCCCACTACTGATTTTTCCCCAATGCAGACTGGTCCATGTTTGCCGCTACTCCCTTCCCCTTCTTGAAGTCAACAAACCACTTTATTGCTTTGCTGATATTAATTGAGGTTTTTATTTGTGGTACCTCTTAACCAATGCCAATACTACCTCACTTCAGTAAGCTGACTCACCACTATCTGTGCTTCGTCAAGCAGTAGTGTTGGCAAATTTGTAGCTGGCATGTATTGATGGTCAGCAAGGAGGAGACTTTTCCAGTCCTCAGAGGTTTGCCAACGAATAGAGTATTCAGTTGCAGAGGAAATGCGGAGGCCTGTGTCTTGAAGCTTAATCCTGAGTTTAAATGGGTTGATTGTGTTGAACGCGTTGAACGCCAAACTCCATTCTATGAATAGAAATCTAATGTAGAAATTCCTGTTGTCCCAATGGTCCAGAGAAGAGTGTAGGGCCAGAGAAATGGCATCTGCTGTTGACCTATTGTGGTAGCAAATTAAAAGAGATCCAGATCATTTGAGTTTGGAGTTGATTTGTACCATGAGACCAACCTGTCAAAGCACTGCATTATGTTTGGTGGCAGTGCTACAGGATGGTCATCATTAAGGCAGATCACCACTCTCTTGGGTAGATGGGGACTTGAGCTGAAGAGCTCAGTAATCTACGTCTGTAAATGGTCTGGTCAGTTGGTCTATACTGGTACTGTACAGTACAGTAATCAGCCAGGTACCTTGCTTGGATCAGATGCCTTTTGTGAATTTGCCTTCTTGAAGGATGCCTTGACATCGGCCTCAGGAAAGACTAAAATTACAGGGTTAACTGGAAATTTGGGTTGAGGGGGGTGGTTGTGGGAATGGGTGTGTCATAGTTTTTCTATCAAATCCTGTACGTTAATGACATTGAACTCATCTGGGAGTGATAAGTCATCGCCACTTAATATTTTAATGTGTGTTTTCTCCTGTAAAGTAGCAGAAAAGTTTCTTCTGACCTGACTTCAAATTCTCCAGTTAAGTGACAATGAGAAATACTTTTGTGGAAAAGCGTTCACACTTGGTGTTATTTTAACATGTGGTTTTTCAGCATTGTCAATGTTGCCTGCTGCAGTTAAGTGTCTTGTTAAGATCCTAATGACTTAAAATTTCAAATATGTGAACAGTATGGTAGTACGCTGGACTGGAACTTCCAGGGGGAGGGAAACCTGGTTATCAATAAAAGTTGGGGGGAAAAGCTTGCTCCTGTACCTTGGACATTTCTTATAACTAATTACTTCACTTGTGTACATTGCTATCCTCTAATAGAGTTTGAAATCTAAAACTAGCACTTGCCTCCCTAATCTTTCCTACTTCTCACCGTTTTGAGATGTGCCTTAAACCTCAAGTTTTTGTTCACAAACAAGATCTGCAGATGCTGGAAATCCAAGTGCAACACACAAAATGCTGGAGGAACTCAGCAGGCCAGACAGCATGTATGGAAAATAGTGCAGTCGATGTTCCTGGCCGAGACCGCTCAGCAGCGCTTTTCAATCATCTGCCTCTCCATCTCCCTTATGTGGATTTTTTGTTGCCGGGTTTTCTTCAAACACTTTGTACGACTTTGGCCAAATACAGTCACAAATTTTCTCGCGTGTGGTTTATATTTGAGTTTGCAGATGACTGTGGTTGTGATGCCACAAAGAAATCTTTAACCACTTCCCTTGTGGCTTTTCATCCTGTTATCAATACACCTTTTCTAGCTCTTTTCAGAGTGCCAAGCATGACTTCTTTCTGTGTTTGGTCTTCTGTTTCAACCCCGGCCACTTTTGCCTTGTTCAAGCAAACTAACTCTTGAGATTTTTCCTTTCTTTTTTTCATTGACCTAGCACGTTTAAGACGTTCACATTACTCGAGGTATTTAACTGTATGTCAGCATGTGCTGAAAATGTTCACACGGACTTCTTGTCAGCTGACACCTACTTTGCATTTTCAGGAAATGATGCTCGCAGATAAGCCAGTTGAATTTGGCACCCCCCTCCCCCAGACAGATGGGGTATCCCCAGCATTGTTCTGAACCTTATTTTACCACTGCTGCCCTTGGGCCTCCCTGCTACCCTTGGCTTTAAATGCCCCCTGCCTGGCACCATTTTGCCACTTCAAAACACCACAACACTCTGATTCAGACTGCATGCAACAATAAATAGTAGAAAGACTTAGAAAATGGTGCAGGTGCAATGCACCTCCAAGAACCTGAGGGTGATCAACTTGATTCAATTTAAAAATGAAAGAAAGGAACGGTCATAGTAAATAAAGGGACCAATATCATATTTCTCTGCAGCATTAACGATTGACTCAATTGGTTCATATTTTTAAAGTAACAGTTTGAGAGATCTTTGGGGAGTTTTGTGGATACTTAGTACTATGAACAACATGGCTTTAAAAAGTTGCGAACTTTCCCCAGTGGTGTTAACAAAGAGTCTTTTCCCAAATAGTTGTGCAGTGATCATGTTCCATTTCTGTGCTGCTACTGGGTGTGCGCCAAGTTTCACAAGTGTAGGTGGAGCCTTTGACATTAGTCTTGGGTTCTCACCCTTTTCTCTCAATTGTATGAGAGTTCTTTAAAGTGCTGCCCCAACAGCTTTATGGCTGTTCACCAGCTATTTCCTCCTTTCTAGCTGCCTCTATCAGCCTAAGCTGAACAAACGGCTGGCAAGCTATGACTCCTGGGCCGATGGCAATCAGTTGTTACACCCGCATGAGCAACAGCTGGAAGGTGATGGCGAAACCAGATCCTCCTCACCAGTTGAGACGCAACTCCAAATTGACCATGGCCATTGATCGAGTAGTTCATTTGTGAGGCAGTTTGAAGCTGGTGTGCTTGGTGAGAGGGAGTAAAGCCCAGGCAAAATGAATTGATTTTATAGAAGATTTGACAATTCAACAAAGATATTCTGAAGAGTTGGAGCTTCCAGAGAATTTACCCTTTGTCCTGTCAGGAGTTCAAAAAATATTTATCTCCCATTTTTTTTTGCTTTCACTTCATTCCTCTAAGCTTTCCTCTAATTGTGGGTGGTTGAGTTAACTTCTGTCTTTTGTGCTAGAGAGCAATGGTTGTGATCAATGAAAATTCTTATTTTCACTAGTTGACTCCAGATGTCATATTGTCCTATTGGCGTGGGTGTGTGACCTTTGTCACTTGGTATTTTCAAGCCATTCATCAACAATTACTTGGCGTCTACCTAGTTCTTGCCTGATATCAGCTACACATTTCTGGCATGGTTATTGGTTCGAGGCCAGTAGTTCTTTTTGCTCTCTAAAATGTGGTTACTGAGGATAGTTGTACTATTGGAATAAAACAAAAATTAAATTAGATAGAGCCCTTCCTTTTGAATTCTCAAGCCTGCTTGGTCTTTGGGAAGATCATCCATAGATGTCCTTTGGTTTGCTTTCCCTGAGGATTTGCCTAATGCAGATGTCCTGAATGAAACTGAAGCCCATTGTATTTTATTAGTCTATTCTGAACGCATAATGGCATAGGGTTGCTGTTTATTCTTGGAAAGTAAAATGATACTAAATTACAGAACGTAAGCAATCCCTAGACACTATTCTCTAATTTTTGATTACAATAAATGCATATGAAAACTGGCCAACGTGTTGAGAGGCCTTCATCAACCAGCTGTTTTCCAAAGTCCTGCATACAATAATTTGGTGTCATTTGGCCAGTTTCCTTTTTAGTAAGGTGGTACACAGCACAATTTATATTCTTTGCACTTTAGAAATGTGTTTCTTCTGTCTGCATTTTTTAATAGACTTCCTGAATAAGTTTTTGTCACTATGCTGATTGCAAGTATGATAACAGAGTAGCTTTTGAGTTGGTGTTGGTGATGAATGTTCTTGTACTGCAGTGGGTTAGTGTAGATTGGAGTGGTTGCCCTCAAAGCCTTAGTTTCTGCGTCCATCGCATAAACGTGATTTTCTTGTAACAGAATGGAAAGCAACAGTAACTCTCCCCAAATAACTTTTGCCAGTAAACTAATTTCATTTGGTAATTGTTTTGTTAATATCTAGTCAGTTCTGACCTCAATCAGTATTTTTTTTAAATGCTTTTTTATACATCTGTGGCATTTTAGTGGAATGCCACGTTGTTATATGACAGGGATGCATGTATTGAATGTCTTCAATACAGGTTGAGCACTCCTTATGCAAAATGCCGGGAGTGTTTTAAATTTCAGGTTTTATTTCATATCTTGGAACGTTTGCATCTATGTAATGAGATGCCTTGAGGATATGACCCAAGACAAGATCCAAAATCCACTTACGTTACATATACAGCTTCTGTGAAGCTCACAGTGAACCGCCTGCAGTTGGAGCACAGTCTGATGAGATGGAGCGAGGCCCTCCATAGAATGTGGAAGCTGAATGACCAGCCCCCGTCGCGTCTATTACCAGGTTCCAGCACTGCGATTGGCCTCGTATCCGTGATGGATTTCAAATAGCCTTCTGTTCCACAGCAACTACAATGGGCGGAGAGAGGGGTAGTTTTATATAATTAATAATTTTGTGCATGAATGAATAATTTCTACATTGAACCACCAGAAAGGTAAGCTATCACTACCTCATCTGCCCAGGTGGGCTGTCAATGGCTGTTTGGCATCAGCATCACTCCCAAGTCTGAACTTATGTACTGCCAGTAAGCTGTCTTTGTGTTACACTTGTTCGTCATGCATATGTACTTTTGCAGCTGTTCATTGTTAGATTTTCATCTCCAACAATCTTGGCAAACTCATCAATGAATTTCTCTGCTGCTTCATGATCAGCAGAAGCTTTATCACCACAAATCTTTAAAGATTTAATGCTGTGCCTGATATTTCTGCAATTAGCCTGCTGAATATTCACAATCGCCTTCAATTTTCAGTTTGTCATGATAGATCTTTGCTTGTTTCACTGTTAAGCAGCATATGTTCACTCTGACCCTGATGAATCCACTCCTTCAATGCACAATTGAGATCTTTTTTGCTTTATGCAGTGTTTTGCTATTTTTCATTAGCATCTCTTCATTACATATGTAAGGTCACTTTGAAATGCCTGTGGTGCATAGAGACCTGTGCCTCACCTGGGTATCTTGCCAGCGCCTTGTGGAATTTTCCATTTGTGACATGTCAAAAAAGTTGGGTTCTGGATGTTTTTGGATTTTGGAATTTCAGATAAGGGATGCTCAACCTGTAATTTAATCAATAATTCAGATGTTTGTTCCTCTTAATTATTTTAAAGTGAGACAGTGCTTTAACAGGTCCTTCTGGCTTAATGAACCCACACCACTCACTCAGTTGCAACCATGTGACCAATTCATCTACTGTCCTATATGCCTTTGGAATGTGGGAGGAAACCAGAGCTTCTGGAGGAAATCTATGCATTTATAGGAGAATGTCCAAACTCCTTGAACTCAAGTTGGGGGCAGTGTAATAGTGTTACTTTGATTGCTATACTTCTGCACCACCCCATTACTACTTCCATTTTGGTCTCTGAGGTGGCTACAATATAGGAACTTGTTCTGTTGAATGGGCTCAGTTCTTAATACTGTCCTTAATGCTCCTCCTTTGAATGGTTATGAGAATGGTCGGGGAGATTGCATTTCAAAGAAACTGAGCACATCCTTGAATTTTATTTCTCTCTTCCCTCTTGGTGATATCCTCCAACCTGAGTTCGGAATAGAAACTCTGTTTTGGGAATCCGGTATTAGTCGCAAACACATCTCATTCACAACCTGCTGAGACCCTGGTTGCATTCAGTATTATGGATGTTGGTCTGTGAGAGAGCTCTTTTGTTTTACCAAACTTTACAGTAAATTTGGATTGTTTTGTAAAGACCTTGGCATTTTTCCAGTGCTTTCTAGTGTTTGAAGGTAGTACAAGGTTTGGAGTTAGAAAGAAGGGCAGGAAAATTAGGTAGATGATGAATTCTGAGCCCTACCTTCTCATTCAATCAAAAATTGTGAATTTCTTCACCAAACTTTGCCTAAAGGCGGCTCATCAGATTATGAGATGTATCCATTTTCCAGTGTCTTGACATTAAACTTTGTCATGTTGTGGAGAAAGTGGGCTGGTAGAGGGTTTTGGTTTTGTGGATGTTGAGAACAAATCCCAACCTTTTGAACTTATGGGAAAATTTTCAGTCTCAAGCTTGGTCTCCAGTAGGGTGGAAATGCAAGTATTGTCTGTGGATTGAGGTGTGGTTGACCTCTATTCTGCAGTGCAGTTGCTGCAGGTCAAAGAATTTCACATTAGTTCTGAAGATTAGCTCCACTTTTGTAAGAGGTTTGGAGGCAAGGCCCAGTATTGCAGTGAGAAAGATTAAGTGAAGTATTGAGGACATTATACAGTTTAGCATGATAGCAGTCATTTATATTGGTTGATATTCTGACTTGCATTAAGATGGAAATGAAATTTTTATCAGCAAACACTTTGAGGGGTTTTCTTGTCTCTCTCAACTCATGTCAAATGATGAATGTGAGATTAAACGAACCACTATGTGCTGAATGGACTGTGCTGCTCCCTATATGTAAATTTGTCAAGAGGTGAAGATCATTTTGATTGTCCTACATAGATTTCTGGCTCCTGAGGAGGTGATTGAGACCAACAACTAATTGAGTTTATCGCTCTTCTAAAGGTCTGATATTTGCACACATCTCGCTCAAACATTGAACTGATTCCAAAACCTATAAGACTCACTTTCAAGGACACTTAAGAATTATGTTCTCTATTTATTATTGTTCTTTTCATTTTTTTTGTTTGTGTTTGCACAATTTGTTATCTTTTGCATATCTGCTTGCTTGTCTTTGTCCAAAAGTTCAAAGTAAGTCTTTAGCCAGAGAGTGGTGAATTAGTGAAATTTGTTGCCACAGGTGGCCATGGAGGCAAGTCATTGGGTATATGCAAAGCAGAATTTGATAGGCTTTTGGTCATGGTATGAAGGGGTACGGGGAAGAAGGCAGGAAATTGAGGCTGAGAGGGAAATGGATCAGCCATGATACAATGGTGGAACAGACAGAATAGGCCAAATGGCCTCAATCTGCTTCTATATCTTGTGGTGTTAGGTGTAAAGTTGATATCAAAGTACATGTATGTCACTAAAAACAACCCTGAGATTTATTTTCTTGTGAGCATACTCAAATCTACAGAATAATAACCATAACTGAATCAATGAAAGACTGTCCAACTTTGGTGTTCAACCAGCGTGCAGAGAAAACTGTAAATACAACAATAAATAATAAGTAATAAATACTGAGAACATGAGATGAGTCTACTTCAAACTTGGCACTTTTGATTTTGAAGCAGTTGGTCTGCTTATGAATTTAAAAGTAACCTTGTTTATTAACATTAAAATGCAAAGCAAAATGTGTTAGAATGGATAAATCACAAACAGTCCAGTCCATGTCCTTTTGGGTGTGTGTATCCATGCAAAACCATTTAAACTGCTTACATTCATCGACCTGCACAGGACCATAGCCCTCCATACCCCGACCATCCAAGTATCTATCCAAACTTCTCTTAAACGTTGAAATTAGCTTGCATGCACCACTTGTACTGGCAACTCATTCAACACTCTCATGACCCACTGAGTGAAAAAGCTTCCCCTCGTGTTCCCCTTAACCCATAACCTCCATTTGTAGTTCTACCCAGCTTCTGGACAAAACCCTGCTTGCATATCTATACCACTCATAATTTTGTATAGCTCTCTAAAATCTCCACTTAATCTTCTATGTTCCAGGGAATAAAGTCCTAACTTATTCAGTCTTATAACTCGGGTCCTGTAGTCCTGGCAACATCCTTGTGGAATATAATTGTCAAAGAATTGAATACCCTAATACAGAGATTATTAATTTGCTAACACAGGTAGGACTTGGAATAACTTTATTCCATCCAAGTTGCCTTTGCTTTTTCACTGGATTTCCAAGTTAATAATAATTTCAGCTGAAATATCAGGTGCACAAGGGAACTGTTCAACTGCTTCAATGAGCCTTTAGTGAAATGTTTGAGCTGTTGTGAGCAATATCTGAATCTTTACACAGGCAAGTAATTTTTGAATCTTGTCTTTTGTTTATGGTTTGTCTTTCTAGATGGAGAAACCCAAAGTTATTTTGGATTGTACTGGGAAAGTGACCTGACATGACTCCTATATTCCCCTGACTTTTCCACAGGGAAAACAAGATACTGTTTTGGTTCAGGGGCCTTCTTTGGAAGCACATTGCCAACAACCAGTTGTTAACTTTCTGTATTTAAGATGACTTTTTGCAAGAGATATTTTACCAGAATCTATTTAACATTCTGGTAAGAGACAAACCACATTTATGGGATTGCTTGGAAAGGTTTTTTCTAAACTCAATGCAATAATTTCAATTGAAAGGCACATATTAAATTGGTTAGGGCACTGCATGGAAACAATTTCCATGCCTGCCAAGATTTAGTCAACACAAATGTTCACCCACATAAATGTTTATCAGTTTGTTTGAACAGGAAAATATTTAAATCAAAGTGAGAGGTGATATAGTTAGTTATTGCCCATTATGCCACTGGCGCTTAGGGCAGTAATGGAGATAATTCATTTTTATCTGTCCTTGGCTATCTCCTCTATTTTGCTCAGGGAATAGTTCAGGGTCCTCATTTTGCCTCCAAGGTATGGCATAAAGTTGTCTTTGGTGTGCTGCGTTTCTTCCACCCTTCAGAGATTTAGTGGAGTGCTGGCTTGTTGATGGATTTGGCCTCTCGTCTCATCATGTGCCTAATCCATCTCCAATGTTTCCTCATGATAATTGTGGCCACGTCCTCTTGATAACACTGAAGGAGAAGGGTGTGGTTGGAGAACTCTTGGGCAGAATGTACAGAGGATATTATGGAAGCTCAGGGTGTGGAATGACAGCTTGGCAATGTTGTTCAGTCATGTTCCAGCATTATGATCTGTACAGGAGCGTGAACACAGAGAGGTTCTATAGACTTGCATTTACTTTGACTGGAGCTTTTCACTCATCCTAATCCAGAGGATGTGTTCCCTTTTTTTCTCGGCTTCACCCCACTCCCTCCGGTCTCCTATCATTTTGCATTTTCCCCACCTCAACTTTCAAATCTCTTACTATCTTTCCTTTCAGTTAGTCCTGACAAATGGTCTTGGCCCGAAGCGTCAACAGTGCTTCTCCCTATAGATGCTGCCTGGCCTGCTGCGTTCCACCAGCGTTTTGTGTGTGTTATTCTTTTTTCTGCTAGTTCCTAAGAAGAACAATGCTTGAAGTTCTATGATAAATGGCTACATGGTTTTCATTTGGTTTGCAATTGTCTTTGATGCAAGATAATTTTACACTTCATGTTTTCCATTCAGATGTGGTTAACTGTAAGCTTCCCAAAACTATTCTACTCTTCTGGCTGTGTCCCTTAGCTTAGCTTTTTTTTTACAGTTCATTACCCTAACTGGCCCAGCCACAGATTGCCAGAGTAGCTTGCTATCAACTTGTGTTGCATGGATATGATGGTTGTGTTGCGACTGTGATCTTGGTCACTGAAGAGACTCTGAAGCTGGTTATGTGAAAGTCTTTATTCATCCCAGTAAGCAGGCAGGCATTTTCTGGTTTCCTCTCGCTAGAGTCTCCCAAACTCAAAGTAGTTCAGATTTCTATGATTATAGAAATGATCAGATTTCTATTAATAGAATACATTTTTATTAAATCAGTGGTAACAGTTTCAGAGTTCAAAGTACATTTATTATCAAAGTATGTATATAAATGTACAACCTTGAGATTTATCTCTTTACAGGCAGACATAGAATAAATTGAACTATTTTTAAAAATACAATCAAAACCCAATGTGCAGACAGGGAGAAAAGAATCAATGAAAAGTCAGAAGTTCCCATGGCATCACTTACTTCAATAGTTTGAATCTGATAATGCTTCAGATAGATCTACAATGCTCAAACACCTTTGCTCAAATAAACTACTTCACAAAGATGGTCTAAAAGCTTCTGAGGGCAGGGATCCCAGACACGTTGTTATTGCTCTGAGATCCAGCTCTGAGTACACAAACATCCTAACACCAGAGAAAAATGCATGTGACCTTGTTTCATGTTCTAAGTGATAATACCAGACTGTTTTGCCAGTTTCCTTGAATTAAGTCGTAATCGTGCAAAATAAGGTAGCCCGTGTTGTTGGGTTTGATGCAGGCTATTTAACTTAACATATTTGGCTGATGCTTGTACATTAGTAACTTCACTTTGCAAATCCTATCTGTTGAACAGCCATGTCTCTGCTGTGGGCAAGCAGCAGCCTGTAGATAGTGTTGTTCATTTTTTACTTCAAATTGATTATTACTTGCATTTTATATTAATCTGGTTTGAATTAATTATCTGCCATATTCACAATTCCATAACTCCTGGATCTTTAATGGTGGTAAGTAGTTTTAATAATACTTGTGCATAGCCTTGCAAACTTGTGTGGGAAACCATTTAACTGTGCATGGAGTCAGCTGTATTGAATTGAAGTTGCAATTTTATGGATGTTCTGATGTTACATGAGATTAGAGCAGCAGTCTGCATTGTACCAGTTGGGCCTAGGTCAGCACCCGTATTACAACTGCCAGCAAAAATAACAGCCCAGTTTTTATAGAGCTTTTAACATTGGCAAAATGTCCCAAGAAGCTTCAGTGTTATTGATCAGTATATGGCTCATTTTCAACATGAGCTATTAGATCAAAATCTCATTCAAGTAGATTTTACAGAGGGAGTTGAAGAGAGATCAAAAATGCATTACTTCAATGTTTCTAGCATTTCAGGCTCAGTTAGTGGTGCCCATTGTCACTTGGAGATGACCAATCAGAAGATCAATGCCCCAGTTAGTTTCTTCTGTGTTCAAAAGTTCAAGTAAATTGTATTATGAAAGCAGATATACTGTATGTCGCCACATACAGTACCGTGAGATTCATTTTCTTGTGGGCATACTCAATAAATCTATAGAATTTTAACTATAAACAGACTCAATGTAAGACTGCCCATTAGGGTGTTCAGCCAGAGTGCAGAAGACAACAATCTGTGCAAATGCAAATATAAATAAATAGACAATAAGTATTGAGAACATGAAATGAATAGTCCTTGAAAATGAGCCCATTGGTTGTGGGAGCATTTCAATGATGGGGCAAGTGAAAGTTCTCCTATTTGGTTCAAGAGCCTGATGGTTGAGGGATGGTAACTGCTCCTGAACCTGGTGGTGCGAGTCCTGGGGCTCTTGTACCTCTTTCCTGATGGCACCAGAGAGCAGAGAGCTTGTTCTGGGTGGCACAGATCCCTGTGATGGATGTTGCTTTCCTATGACAGCGTTCAGTGTAGATGGGTTCAATGGTTGGAGGGACTTTCCCCATATTGCACTTGGTGATGCACTGTCAGTCATTTCCTCCTTGTCGAAAATCTTGCAATGCTATTTTGAAGGTGAGTAGGAACGTTGCCTCTAATATCAATATTTATCCTCTAAGCAAAATCAGAAGTGCTATCTTGTTTTTTGTATTTCTGTTTGTGATGCATCAACCAATTTAATTAAATGCATTTCATGAATTTGCTGAAACTACACTTCAAAAGCATTTCATCACAGGTCACTGCCAAGTATTTTAATTGCACATCAACTTAAGTTGTTTCTCCCTGCAGGGGACTAAAATAAATGAGTTACAAACCTCCAGCTTCTGGAAATCTCTGGAATTTGGAATGATGGCATGAGTACAATACTAAGAACTAGAAAATGCCTGACTTAATGAATACTTACAGCATTTGCAGACAGTGGGGAAAACTAGCATTCGAAAACAATGTTTGCTCTGAAACATTTCTCTTTATGTTGATGTCTTGCATACAGAACAATCCCAACAATTATTTTCATTTTTCATTTGCAGAGAATTTTATTTTGTTACAATATTTAAAAATGACCACTGGGTAGTGAAAGCTGGCTGGTGGTGTAGTTGGATCCGTATCAGACTTATAACCATATAACCATATAACAAATCACAGCACGGAAACTAGGCCCTCCTAGTCCGTGCCGAACTCTTAATCTCACCTAGTCCCACCTACCCGCACTCATCCCATAACCCTCCACTCCTTTCCTGTCCATATACCTATCCAATTTTACCTTAAATGACACAACTGAACTGGCCTCTACTACTTCTACAGGAAGCTCATTCCACACAGTTATCACTCTCTGAGTAAAGAAATACCCCCTCGTGTTTCCCTTAAACTTCTACCCCCTAACTCTCAAATCATGTCCTCTCGTTTGAATCTCCCCTACTCTCAATGGAAACAGCCTATTCACGTCAACTCTATCTATCCCTCTCAAAATTTTAAATACCTCGATCAAATCCCCCCTCAACCTTCTACGCTCCAATGAATAGAGACCTAACTTGTTCAACCTTTCTCTGTAACTGAAGTGCTGAAACCCAGGTAACATCCTAGTAAATCGTCTCTGCACTCTCTCTAATTTATTGATATCTTTCCTATAATTCGGTGACCAGAACTGCACACAATATTCCAAATTTGGCCTTACCAATGCCTTGTACAATTTTAACATTACATCCCAACTTCTGTACTCAATGCTTTGATTTATAAAGGCCAGCGTTCCAAAAGCCTTCTTTACCACCCTATCTACATGAGACTCCACCTTCAGGGAACTATGCACTGTTATTCCTAGATCTCTCTGTTCCTCTTGGAGGCGAGAGGTCCTGGGTTCCAATTCGAGCTGGCTACTTGCATGCTTTCCATCCGTGCTGAGCTGAGCGTCAAGCTAACAACTCGGCCTCGTGGAGAAAAAGCAGACAAGTATGCTAAAGAAATAGCAGGGTTGCAGCCCGATGCACCACAAGGCACAGAAAAGAACAACAACTGAGTATTGAAGTAATAAATATCTTTTTAAGGTAACGTTAAAACAACAAGATGTCTAGTTTGTTTTGTCTCTTTTATTCAGCAAAAGAAAAAATATTTTCAAATTTTAAGAGAACCATTTGTTTCCTAGGCAGTGGGAGGTTTGCTGTTAACCCAGTGCTGTTTGCCATGTGCTTTTATTTGCCCCAGTCAACTGCATTTACTTCTTGTCCTCCGTGCTCAAAATTAATACTGAGTATTAATGGAACTGATAAAGTATTCAAATAATTTTGGCTGAAGTAGCGGAGGTAATAATTACCCTTTTAAGGCAAGTGTTTAGCTTCTGTAGCTTAATTTAGGACTTAAAGTACTGGTTTTGTTGTTTCTTTGGGCAATACTGACTAAAGTTATCCAACAGTTATCTCAAATGGTAATGGAAAAGAAAGCACGTTGATAACTGGTTCCCATTTGGCCTTGGCGATCGATCAGCACAGGGCACAGGCCACAGTGCAGTATGCTTCTGTTCTGCATTATGATGTTGTATAATGTGTTATTCCTAACAGAAGGGTTTCATTCATGATTTCATTTTTTTAAAAGAGTATTTGTAAAGTAACAAATTAAGTAATCCAAGTGCCATTTTGTGTTTAGATTGCAGACTGTTTCCCTGATGTGGTCCCAACAGTATCACTTCGTGGGCAGCAATCAGATACATTTTCCATATTTGTCCAATATTTTCCACATCTGTTACAGATGGTCATTATGTGCTGGGGAAGCAACTGGAAAGATCTGTGTTGTGGGAGTAGACTGTGATTGATTATTTTCGAGCTTTCTAATTGGAGATGAGTGAAGTCATGTGGTAAAAAGCTTGGAACAAAAGCAAATATTGTGGTGGCCAACCAAGAGCATGTGAATGTTGAAAGGGAACGAAAGTAAAACCTGGACTAACAAATGTGGCATCATTTGCACAATGTCTTCTAGGGATCTTGGCAAAATAGATGTGTTTCTTGTTGTGAGATGATCTAGAATAAGGAACCTGTTCAACAATAAGGGGTTAGTAAGGTGAATGAGATTGCTTCCTGTATCACGAGTCTCTGGAATTTTCACTTCCTCGAAGGTTAAATGAAGCAGCTCTGGAATGGCTTTGAAGTAGAGACGGATGATCCTTGACCAAACCAAGCCAAAAAGTGACACACTAATGTACAAGAGATACACATGAATGTGTTAGTCTTCTACGGGTGACAGGAGAAGTGGTTGGTAAGAATCATGAACACCAGCTGTGGGCTGAATAGTCTGTCATGCGAGAAGCTTTATTGATGCTCGATGCATCCTCCACCTATCACTGAGACTTCGTCACAACCCAAAATGTCATTTATTTTCATAGATACTGCCTGACCTGCTGAGTTCCTCCAGCAATTGTCTGTTGCTTATTGCAATTTTAAAAGAATCATTGCTCATAAATAAGTTGAGATTGTTATGTTTGTGGTTCTGATCCTAAATTTCACTTTTAGTGTTTGCTGAAATCCAAGGGGATATAGTCTCTGGCCTTTTAATTATAACAAAAGCTGCACATAGTAAAGTTGAACCAAGAGAAGGGGCCCTCTGAGGACTAGGTATGTGTATCAATGCTGCTAATGGCAATACCTATTCAACAGGGTAGTTCAATACCTAATCAAGTGGGGCCCTATAGAACCGCAAAGTGGGCAAACAGTGTGTGTCCCCGTTAGGTATTGGCTCTTCGCAGTATTCACAAACAAGTTCTCTTAATACTAGCAACACACACAAAATGCTGGAGGAATTCAGCAGGCCAGGCAGCATCTATGGAAAAGAGTACAGTTGATGCTTCAGGCCGAGATCCTTCAGCAGGACTAGAGAAAAACAGATGAGGAGTAGAGGTAAAAAGGTGGGGGGTGAGTGAGGGGAGGGAGAAACACAAGGTTATAGGTGAAGTTGGGAGGACAGGGTGAAGTAAAGAGCTGAGGTAGGTTAGAGACAGAGGTAGGTTAGCAGAGCTGGACAAGGGAAAACCTAATAAAAGGACAGAAGGTAATGGAAAAAGAAAAGATGGAGCAATACCAGAGAGAGGCAATGAGAGGGTAAGGAGAACTGGTGAGGGGGGGAAATGGGAATGGGTAATAAGGGGGGGGCATTACTGGTCGCTCAATGTCTATGTTCATGCCATCACATTGGAGGCTACCCAGACAGAATAAAAGGTGTTGGTCCTCCAACCAATGAGGTGTGGCCTCATTGCGACAGTAGAGGAGCCCATGGATGGACATGTCGGAATAGGAATGGGAAGAGGAATTAAAGTGGGTGGCCACTGGGAGATCCTGTTTTTTCTGCTGGTCCGAGCATGGGTGCTGGGTGACGCGGTCTCCCAATACCCATCAGATCTCACCGGTGTACAAAAGGCCACACAGCCGGGACCACCAGCAGACAGACAGGTGAAGTGTTGCTTCAACTGGAAGGGCTGTTTGGGGCCCTGAATGGTAGTGAGTGAGGAGGTGTAGGGGCAGTTGTGGTCATGGAACAAGTTTAGTGTGTATATTAAGGGGGAGATGGAAAATGCTTTAAGATTCTGGGAGAATTTTTATTGTCTTCGATAGTATTTTGTAGGTTTTGTAGGTTATGTAGGTTATGTCAATGTCTGATGCCTAAACTGCTATATCTGAGGGTGACCTGTACTTATCAATAATTGCTTTGCCTTTGTATTTTTAGCAACATTTATTGTGTCTTCAGCAGTAAGGTTGGTACAAATTCTTTGTTTAATGCCTCAACTACTATTTAATTCTGTACCTCTAGTTTCTCTCAGGAAGAGTGGCCCGAGTGTGGTTGTGCTTTTCCCTATTGTTACCCAGCCTCTGGAATAAAGGCAGCACTTGGCACCTCCACTGGCCAAGGATTGTGGCACTGTGACAAAGGGCAGAGTTCTCTTTGTTGCCGCAGCCTTGGCTCCTTCCCTATTCCTGTTATATTTATTGTATCCTGTGCATGGAAGCTTCAAAAAGGGAATTGCTTCATGTCCCAACTATTTATGTGCCTCTATTTATTTTTGTTACTCCTTTCCTTTCTAATCTACAGAAGTTCCACCCTCACCCACCCAAAATCTATTGATTTGCTCTTTACTTCTCAGTGGAAGGGTTTCTGATATCCACGGTTATCGCACTCTTTGCTACATTCAGTAGCATTTTGTATGCATCATCCTTCAGCGTAATGCGACCATTAACCTCTTGTAGTAGGCCGTGGCTGGATCATTTTTCTTCACCGAGTTTATATTTCTGAATGGCAGCTTGCGCTGCCTGCAACATTGAGATGGACTGCAACTTAATGCCTTGGCAGCTTAATTGAGCTCTTGGAAATTTGGAGCTTTTTTTTGCCCACCAGAAGCCAAGTGAAAAGGGTGGGGTGCCGGGGGTGGGGGTGGGGGGGGGGAAAGGTTGTTTGAGGTTAGTCCACTGGCTGCTTGACCTGACCTTTTCTAACTCAGTTTGGTTATCCTTTCTCATGGGAGCCTGACTGCAGTATTCACTTCAGAGTTTTACTGCAAAGCTCACCTGTAGTTTCTTTTTCCTTTTTAGACAGGTAAAATCAGGTCATTTTAAACAACGTCGTCCAGTCATATCTCTGTGGGAATTAGCCTTTAGGATTGGCTGGAACACTCGAGCTACCTTAATCATTCCAGTACTAAACCTGAAATTAGCCTGTTTTTGGGCAGAGAAATTATACATATTTCTTTCAAATTGTTCTGTATTTCTTAAATTGACTGTGACCAGATAGGAACTAGTGATTATGATTTTGTTCTTGATATATTCAAGGTGCTGTCATGGTAGTACTTAGAGGTTCAGTTCAGTGAAAGGTGTGTGTGTGGTGTTTTTTTCCCCTGATCCCTGATCCACCTGGCCTGATCAGTACTCATTTGGTGGTGCTACTGAATTATTCATTTTTGAGGCTGTTATTTCTATTTCAAGGTAGCAAGGGAGATCTTTTTTAAAAGAATGTGCCAATGTATTGTTGCTTTAACGTCAGCATTATTGGTGATGTTAATGCTGACCATAAAATATTTCAATATTTTTTCCTGTCCATCAAAACCATAAACAGTTCATTTATATTAAATTCAAGGCCAAAGTGCTCTGCCTGGGAATGGAAAATATTAGACTGTGTAATTGCTTTGTGCAATTGAACTAATGTTGTTTGCATTTTATTTTGGCTACTTTTATCATTTCAGAGAATGCAGGTATTACAAGTTGTGATCCTGCTATAATACAAAATTTTTTGGAGGCTTAAACTCTGGCATCTTTGTGAGTTGAAAGAAGGACTTGGCTGCAGGTCTGTGAAGCGGAGTACAAAGGGTTGTTTGGTGTAATGTGTTTTGTTTCTCAGTTTATCCCTGGAGATTCTCAAGTCATCTAATAATAGAACAGCTGAACATAGTTCACTGACAGGATTGGAATGGTGTTTGTGGAGCTTACTGTAGAATCTAGTTTTAGACATCTTTGCTACAGACTTAGATTTCAGTCTCCCATACAGTACCGCACATCATTTTGACTGATTGCCTTTCATCATTCCTCGTGACAGTTATTTGGGTAACTGTTGTTGTTTCCCTTCTGCATTTTGCTTGAATCATACGCTCTACTGGCCATGGTTGGATCTTATGGGCTTTGTCCATTTGATATTCTTCAGTAGCTGTTGTGCAGCAGACTCTATTTTCAATGGACTTGGCAGGCTTGTCCTCTTCCTCTCTCTGTCCACCCTCTTTGCCAAGATGCAGAATAGCATTGTAGTGAGGTTTGTCAGCCAGCAGCTGCTTAACTGAGAGCCAGTGTGCCTCATGAGTCACTCTCCCTGAACTGGAGTCCAACATTGAATTGCTACACCCACCAAAAGGTTGCTGACTCTGCATTAACATAATTTGCTGGATTATGGCGTGTTGGAGTGGTGATGGTTTGTGAAGTTTTTGAAAACTAATTGCCAGGAAAAACTTTGGCTTTTTCAGCAGCTGTATTTTCTACTACTCAAGGACTTTTTTTCTTGAAGATGACCAAATTTGCCAAAGGACTAAGAATAAGGTATTTTGTGCATGTGAACCCTTGGGGCACAATGAATCAAAATGAGTGCTCCACTCCATCCAGTTATTGTGGTCTTGAAGGCAATAGTTCCACAATGCAAGCCTATGTACTGTAGTTAATGACTGTCAGAATTGTGCAGGCATATTCCTTATCAAAGGAGTTGCCTTTTAAAAGCAAACCAAAGATGGTAATGCTTCACACATTCAGTCTGACAAATTTCTGCTATGCTTTCTATAAATGAAGAGTGTAGAATTGCACATGTTAAGATAAATTAAATGTTTCCAGGCCACACAAGAACTAAAACTGGAATGTTGCTGGTGCTTGGAGAAAATGCATTGTTAGAAATTTTAGCACAGAAGGAGGTTGGCTCATCGTGGCTGTGCATTCTCTTGGAAAGTGCCATTGAAAACATTCTAGTATCCCGCCTTTTTCCCCAGATACTTGCATATTTTCCCTTTAGAAGCATTTATCCTTCTCTTTTTGGTAATGTCTTTGGGACAAATTACAGGTATTTCTAAAGTAAGATGCAGTGTGAGAATGATGTTTATCAATGGAAAGTTTTTAATGTATATTTTGGCATGTAAAAGTCACAGACTGACTTTTTTAAGAAAGCCTCCTCACCCATTTTAATACCTATGCTATATATGAATAAAATGCCTATAATGAAGAGGACACTTTGATCATCTTGTGACTTGAATGCCCTCCCACCATTGTGGTGTCACATTTTATACCACAACATCAGCAGATGTGTGACGGTATAATCTGTGTGCATGGCCGGGGAATCAATCATAGAGAAATACAGCACAGAAACAGGCCCTTTGGCCCATTTAGCCCATGTTGAAACCATTTCAACTGCCTACCCCTTTTGATCTGCACTGGGACGGACTAGCTTCTTTTTCTGTGTGAGATTATATTTTAGTACTATATATGCCATGTGCTGTGTATGACATTTGGTACTGTGTTTTGCATCTTGGCCCTGGAGTAACACCGTTTCATTTGACTGTATTCAGGTATGGTTGAAAGACAATTGAATCTGAAATTGAAAGATGATCTTCAGATTGGGGACAGTACACTGACACCTTCTAATGTCTGTGCCCTGATGAAAGGTCTGGGCCTGAAACCTTGACTGTTTACTTTTTTCCATAGATGCTGCCTGGCCTGCTGCATTCCTCCAGCATTTTGAGTGTGTTGCCTCCTGACATGTGTCAGTTCAGAAGTGATCAGGAGCCCAACTTGCAGGAAATGAAAAAAATTTTTGAATTGCAACGGGTTCTGGACCTGAAGTATCAACTGCTTCTCTTTTCTCCAGATGCTTCATGACCCAAACATTTCCAATATCTCTTGTTATTGGTAACTTGCAAGATGAATCGGAGCTCTTCAGGGTGCACTTCCCTTGAAGGTGAGGGACGTAACTGTGCTTTATGTAGCTTCTGCACCACATAATCACTATGCACCAATCTATGGTGCATCAGCCAGGAACCTGTTCATCACCAGTGAGGCTTGCAAGACTGGGCATCACCCTTTTCCAGTTTTTGTGAGGAAAATATCCTGATAATACAAGTCCAAGCTGGTGTTCGGGGCGCGTTTGTAGTTGAGGGATAACGTAAGGGGCACGCGGAGTACGGACAACCTAACTTTGCAATTTACTTTGTTAAAATTGGACAAATTTAAAAGAAGTTAGTTACATTTAGGAAAAAATGCCAGGCCAGGACTATTAACGCAAACTCTGAATAGCAAAGGCAGCCTGCAAGGGCAGTGTTTGTGTAGGCATTTTGGAGTTACATCATTGTAACATAATGTCTGCGCTAATGGCTTTTTTTAGGATTGGTTCTCTGGCTTGCTGCCTTTAATTGCACCGACCCCCTGGCTCCAGTGATGTCATTAAGATAATTTGGATATCTGGAAGTTAATTTTTTTTAATATAATCATTGCTGTCTGTTCAAAATAGAACTCACGGTCGCTGCAGAAAGAGTCGTTCATTTACAATGAGGGCCAACTTAAAGGAAAGTGAAATGCATATCAAAATAGTATTTCAAGAGCTTTATTAAAATGTTTGTGTGATTTTTGATACAAATGGGAATTGACCCTGCAACATTACAAGGGGCTATTACTGGAGGTGCTCCACATGGCGACTATACTTGTAAGCTCAGATGTATCTTGAGGAGCTGGAGAACCCAGATTGGGACATCCCAGCAGTGGATTGGGGCTCACCTTCTCATGATGCTAATTTATCAGGCTTGTGAATGAGGTACAACAATTGAAAAGAAGGTAAAACTGTGGGTGTAAGCATTAGTGTCCTTCAGTAATCTTAGAAAGACAAATCTTGGGTTCTGCTGTGTCAGTTATTTAACATTGAGATAATGAGTATGTGTCTACATGTCTCCAGAAAAGAACGGATTTGGGGAAAAGTTATTGAATAAAAAAAAACACTTTCAAAAATGCACATTCAACGTATGCAGGAGATGCTCTGATTATTGCATACATAAACACTACAATAGGCGTTTCCAAACTTTTTATGCGATGGAGCCTTACCATTAATTTGAGGGGTCCATGGACCTGGGGTTGGGAACCCCTGCGCTACACTGAGCAACAAGAAGTGGTTCTTTGAACAGTACATTACTGCTTTAAAAAAAAGTATGTGTGGGCTTTCAGGCTCTTGAACTTTATTTTTCAAAGATTTATTATAATTTTATTAAATCTTGTAACCACGTTAAATTGGTGTCCTAAGTTCTTAGCAGTGAGTCATTATGGCTGCAATTAATAAGCTGAATGTGGAGTTTCAGATTAGTTCATTATGATGAATTTCTGAAGTAGTTTAGCAAATTTCAGGAATGAACTAATTGGGGGGGGGGTGATGGGGAGGAAAAGATTAGAATGTAAGTGGCTGATCAAAACAAGACGACACAAAATGCCAGTGAACAAATGAGCTCATTGTAGCAATGACTAAGTGCTTTGTCCCCATCACTCCTCCTGACTGCCCTTGTTAATCTATAATCAGAACCAGTCATCTGTACTATCAGGCCAATGTGTGTCTTGTGCAGAGTCTGGTTGTGAGATTCTTTGTGCAGCATACTGTAAGTACAGTGAGCATCTTATTCAGCATGGACATTGATTTAATACAGCAATCACAAAGCAGTTCTCTTTCACCACACTCTTGATGCATTAAACAAATTATAGTGAATCTTCTGCTTGGAAATTCCATAGTGGCCTGAAATTATTTTGGAGGGGTTTGCTATTCCTGTGGCAGTCCTCTCAGGAAAGAAGCCTTCTCAGCTTGAGGTTCTTGCCATTGGCATGTTGTACTCTGTTCCTGCAGAAGGAAGCCCATTTGAACTACTGCGTGCAGTATAGTATAAATGCACGTTGGTGACCTACACTAGATCCATGATACTGGAAAAGCACGAAGTGGTTTAACCACAGCTGTAGAATGGAAGGATAAGATGAGCATGTTTCTAAATATTTTACTTCAAGTGTATGTACTTGAATTTTTGAACTTAAGAGTACAGCACAGTATCAGGCCATTTATCCCACAATATTGTGTCAGACTAATTGCATTGCCAATCGAATGCCCAACTAAACTGATTCTTTCCGTCTGCATAATGTCCATATCCTTCCATTTCCTGCATATTCATGTGTTTACCTAGAGCCACCATTGTATTTGACATTCCTCCACTGACCCAGGCAGCACATTACAGGCACCCACCATGTGTGTGCGTGCGTGTGTGTGAAATCTCCTTTGACCTTAATTCCTCTCACCTTAAGTGCATGCCTTCTGGTATTAGAAACTTTTAGCCTAGCCATAAGATACTGGCTGTCTGCTCAATCTATGCCTCCCGTAATCTTATAAACCTCTATCTGATCTCCCTTCAGCCTCTGCCGTTCTAGAGGAAACAACTACAGCCTGTCCATGCCCTCTCCTCTGTGCAGCACTCCAGTGACCCTCTCCCGTACCCTCTCCACAGCTTCAATGTCCTTCCTGTAATGGAGTAACCAGGACAGAGTGCAATACTTGATGCAGCCTAAGTAGAGTTTTATGAATTTGACTTGGAAGCACATGTGCAGATGTTATGTTCCTGTGCTTTTGTTCCCCCCACCCCCGTCCTCTTGGAATTCGGCGTGATCAGAACAAGCAGCTGGGGCTAGTAGCATAAATTGCTAAAACAATGGGGACAAAGGAAAGAGTCAATGGGGTGGTGGGTGGGAGGGAAGAGGCTGGTGGAATCGTGAGGAGGCCAACTCCGGAGTAGAAAATTAGGTTTGCACCAAATTTCAATTGTTTGTAAACTGTTCCAAAACTGTGACAAGTTAAATTCTCAGGTAGAATGTATTGGAGAACAATAAAAGTCCACATTGTGTCAAACTTTAACCTACCCTAAGAGCAATCTAACACTTCCCTCCCACACAGTCCACACAGTTTCTTTTACCCATGTGCCTATCTAAAAGTTTCTTGTGTCCCTAATGTATCTGCCCCCACCACCACCCCTGGCTGTGTTTTGCATAACAGTCGCTCTGGTTTTTTTTTAAAAAACAGCTGACATCCCCGCAATACTTTCCTCCATTCACCATAAAGTTGTGCCTCTCATAATCGCAGTTTCTACCCTGACTGTCCTCTTTATCAATGCCCCTCCTAATCATTGCATTCAAGTCTTTTCTCCAAAGAGAAAAGTCCTCATTTGCTTGATCTATTCTCATAAGACATACTCTCTCATTCAGACAGCAGCCTGGTAGATCCCTTCTGCACCCTCTAAAATCTACACATCTGTTCTATGATGAGAGGACCAGAAATGAACACATTACTCCCAAGTGTGATCTGTTACGAATGTGTCACAACTCTGAGGGGCCGAAGGGTGCAAAGTAGCCCCCTCCTTTTTGAGAATCGCAAGATTGCTATTAATTCGGGTCTGGGACCCAGGAAATGAGAGAGACACACACAGGATCCTCAAGGTTTGGAATGTGTCCTGGGCCTCTGAAAGACAAAGCCACGGATAACGGCCATTGTCTCTGGGAGACGGAATTGTGTATTGAGTACTGTACTATTCACTGAAGCCCTGAGGGAATGACCAAAGTGGGCTGGTTGAGGGATGGCACCATCCCAACCTGATTGACATCTGAGACCCCGTGAGTAAGGATAAAAGAACCCCTTGAGATGCACCAGGATAAAAGCTAGAAATCCCTTGACAGCGTTTACTAGCGACAGCCAGTGGGGCTCGCATGCGTCCTTTTCCTTTGCCTGGGAATCGGCGGGCTTCCACGGAACGGCTTAGCTAAAGGACCGACTACAAAAACGGAACTCTCGAAGGATCGACATCAATAAAAGGAAAAACTGGCAAGTTCTAAACCGTCTCCCTTTCCAACCAAAAGCTGCAGCCTGAATGAACTTGGGTGACTGTTATATTTCTATCGGACAATACATTAACCCCTGGACAACGATAGAGCTATTTCTTATTGATTATTATTATACCCGCACCTTTTGATCTAGTATTGACGACGTAAAGTATCTGTATGTTTGCATTGATATTATTTTTGTATATTTTTACCAATAAATACTGTTAAAATAGTACTATCAGACTTCAACGGACCTCTCTAATGTTATGGGGTATGTAACAGATCTAACCAGAGTGTTTATAGAGCTGCAACATTATTTTATGGCTCTTGAACTCAGTCCCCTGACTATTGAAGGCTAACACAAAGGCCCTATCAACTTGCATGGCAACTTTGAGGGATCTGTGGACATGGACCTCAAGTTCTCTGTTCTTCCTCATTAAGATTTCTGCGATTAGTGCTGTATCTGTCTTCAAGTTCAACGTCCAAAACTTCACACTTCTTCCCATTGACCTCTGCCAATTCTCAACCTAGCTCTGCACGCTCTCTATGTCCTAACTTGTTCTAATTGGGTATGTATGTGAGCTGGAGTAGGGATGGTGGTTGGCAGAGATATGGGGTCTCTTAATAATTATGCCAGGTTATGCATATAACAGGAGCCACACGCTCAAATGATGATTGACCTGCTGTTTTCCTTTTTCACATCCATTGGTGTTCTAGTTTGTAAAATCTGTTCTTGTGTATATATTGTTCAAGTTTGTTACACACAACTTGTCTCCTTCTAATGTGTGTGCTCCCTGTTATGAATAATTAGTGCTTGAATGTTTGTTTTCAACTCTGGATGTATGTTTAGTTGTTACTGGTCAGCCATGTCATGAGTTTTCATCATTTGGAAATGCAGCAACTTATAACTGTAATAATTTGCAGCCAAATTGGCCAGTGGAAACTCGGTGCACATGAGCATTGAGAATGCTGGAAACATCTTCTGTTATTCTTTTCCATAGATAACTGCCTGATCTGCTGAAATCCTCCAGCATTTTGTTACACCTGTGCTTTGTCCATCTGTTTCCCTTTACTGCTACATTTGTTTATTGTTCTGGATTTTGGGCCAGCATTGTAGCGTAGTGGTTAGCACAACACTCTACAGTAGCAGCAATCTGGGTTAAATTCCCACCGCTGCCTGTAAGGAGTTTGTATGTTCTTCTCATGACTGCTCCAGTTTCCATTCCGAGTCTAAAGGTGCACTGGTTGGTAGGTTAATTGGTCATTATAAATTTTCTTGTGTTTAGGCTAGAGATAAACGCGTATTGCTGGGTGGCAGGGCTCAAAGGCCGGAGGGACCTATTCTTCACTCTATATAAATAAGCTCTTGCTGATTCCTCACTCATCCTTGCTCAGTGATCTCTATTACATGCCCACAATTAGCCTTGTTTGTGGAGTACCTGAAACTAAGGAGCTGCATTCTAAAGCAAAGTGTCTGGGTTCCATTATCAGATTCATTGGGAGTGTCTTAAAAAATTTCTGGAGCTAGTTGTATTTAATAACTGACATTCAGTTTATAAAACTTTATCAGAGAAGTTGAGCCTGAGTAATATGTTGATTATCATGGACTTGTTACTTATGTGTTCATATCGTAGCCTTGTTACTAATTGGCAAAGTGTTTGATTTCCACAGAGCCTCCAAGCTTTGATTGTGTCTAGTGCTGACCTTCCCAGTGTGAATTTGTCATTTCTGCACGTAAAATTTTCCATTGACAGTGAAATCCTTGATGAGTAGAGGGAAGTTAGGAATGAGTGACGAGACCAGCCTATGCAGCTTGTCATTCCACTGAACCACCAAGCTCCAGCAGAAATCATTGCTCAGTTATTCGTCAGTAAACTGCAGAAGTGCCATCTCATCACTTCAGACGAGCAGATGAAGCTGAGCTTTTTCTGATAGTTCATTTTTATTTTGTGGTTCAGATCTCTGATTCTTTGTTATGAGTTAATTGATCCATCTTTCAAAGATATCCTAATTGTAAACTACCCCATTAACAGTTTTGATGCAGGAAACAGAAAATGTTAAAATGGTTAAATTTTCTATATTTATGAGGGAAAAGTGTGGTTTATGCCTGACCTGAGTAAATAGAAAGAAGCTTAATTTATGTTGGCCAGAAAAATAGTGAAGGTAATTGCTTATTTGCACAAAGTAGATGTTTATTTTAAAGCCAGCTCCTAAAATGTCACAGAGCTTCACTGTTCTGTGTGAAATGCCACCTATACAATTGCCTCAAAGTTGTTTTTCCCTCCAGCATTATAAAATTGACTCCACTTGAGGAGAGAAGGAATATGTAGCAGTAACTTGAACAAGCTAGTGTCGCTGTTGGCAACCAAGCAGGAGGTAGTTATCCTTGTATGATTCACCCTCTGATCAATCCAATAATGTTCCAAAAAGTCAAAGAAATATATTCAATCCTTTATTAGCAACTGCCAAAACATACAATCTTGAAGCAATGTGGTTTGAAGTTAAACAATTTCAAATGCAATTAAGCAATGTTAAGCAGTCAACAAAGGATATGACACCCAGCGGTCCCCTGCTCTAAGCTGTTGAGAGCAAAGCACGAATATGTATCTAAACCCTTTGCGTTTACCACGTCCCCATCCATGTGACTAGTTATCATAATAAACGTGCGCAGCGCAGAATGCAATGCAGATAGAAACAACATGCTTGGCTCCTACAGAATAGTTATTCATTGTTTTGTGCTTGGGTTATGGCCATCCTAATGCAGGTCCCACGCATCATTTCTCCTAGCGCATTTATGTGGATTGGAGAGAAGTACATCCCAGGATTTGTTGTCATGGGACACTCTTGGCAATTAAATCTTCATGCTAAATTGGGAATCCTTTATCTAGTCTTTTATATCCAGTTCTCTAGCTCTCCTCCACATTGGTTTCTTGATTTCCCCAGTAACCTGCCTTTCCCTAGGCCCACCCTGAAGTTGCTGGTCCTACTTCCCATGTTACACCTCATCATCTATCTGGGGTGACATCATAACCTCTCACCCTTAGTGCGGCCTATTGAAGCCGTTCATCACACCTAGTCGTGACTACGTGGCCAATGTGTGCTGTTTGCCGTTGGAGTGAAAACATTTAAAGAAAACTAGCAAAGGTGAAGCAAATCTGCCTCTGAACTCTAGTTCGTTGAACCTTGATGACTCGTTTAAATCCCAGAGATTGCAGCATGGTGTGGTTTCATTTGCCACTGCAGCTGAGTTCACAATCAATCTTGACAACAGAAGCAAGTTTTCTAAAACGGATATGGTTGGCATTGAGCCTTGGAAGTGTTTTTTTTGTTTGATTTGGAGAGATGTTTAGTAGATCTTTCTCCTCGATTCTTTTCAAAAGTTCTAAATATCATCATTTTGCTAATCCTCCTGAAGAGGTCTTTCCTAGGTTCTTAAAAGTGCCTTTGGATTTCGTTCTTTGGTTGTGTGAGTCAGTGGTACTTCAATGACCGCGTCTGCGCCTCACTAGTTACAGAAGCAGGCGATCTTGCTGTGGCTTGAGGTGAATTTGCTATTGAGTGGGCCCAATCCACCATCCATTTGTAATTCTGCTTGCATTATTATCTATAGATATTCAAACTCTTTAAATTTAAACATTGATTGTGGAGGAAAATTTTATCTTGCTATATCCCTGGTTCACTTTCAAGTGCTTTCTATGTAATTTACCTAAATTGCTTTACTCTGTATTTTCTTACAACCTAGAAGCCATTTCAGTTAATTTTGTTTATGATGGATCTCGGTAATCCCATTCCTGCTGGAAATCTCCCTGTAATCTATTCTGCTTCAGTCATAATTCTGACACTTATCTATAGACTAATTTACATTTTACCACCAGATTGCATTCTACCAGTTCTACCATTCAGAATTAAATAAATTCTACCATTTAACATTCTACCATTCCAAGATTATTTAATTGTTTTTAGATCTACGGTATTCATCCAGGGTAGCAGGATAATTTCTGATTTCAGTGACATTGTCTCAAATGCATTTTGCCTTTACCCAAAAGGGAAGGCTGTGCTGCCTCACACCGTGAGTTTCCACACCAGTCAGACAATGGTTCCTATGGGTTATGCTTGCTTTGATCTCCCAAGGTCATTGTTCAAATACAGAATGAACAGCAGATGACAATCTTTAATTTTGACTCTGGGCTTTGCTCTGACAGAACTGCATGTTACTCAACCCTGTAGCAACCCAGAGATGCTATGGTACAATGGAAGCCAGTAGATCTGTTCCCTCTTGGTTCCAGTGGCCTGGCTTCGATCCTGACCTGTACGGAGTTTGCATATTTCCCCGTGACAGCGAGATGTATCTTTGTACACTGATTTCCTCCCCATCCTAAGGACATTTACTTACTGAGAGACAGTGTGGAGTAGGCTGTTCTGGCACTTTGCAGCACCCCGCCCGGCAACTCCCAATTTAACCCAAGCCTAATCAGAGGACACTTTACATCCAATTATCCTTCCAACTAGTATGTCTTTGCACTGTGGGAGGAAACCGGAACACCTGGAGGAAACCCACGAGGTCATGGGGAGAAAGTACAAGCTCCTAACAGGCAGTGGAGGGAGTTGAACCTGTTTCACTGGTACTGTAAAGTGTTCTGCTAACCACTGTGCTGCACCATACAGAGCATTATAGGTCAGTAAGTTAATTTGTGATTATCAGTTGACCCTAGTATGTGTTGGCGGGGGCAGACCTTAATGAAAACAAGGGGAGAATGTAGTGAGATTAATGTAAATGGTCCTTGATGGCTAGTGTAGACTGATTGGGCCTCAGGGCCTTTTTCTGCATTATGTGAATTGTGGCTGAGTGGTGACTAGCTGAAGCTCCTGATTCTATTGCAGATGGCTCCTGTAATAACAAAATAAACCTTTTGAATAATGAGATCTTAAGGTTTATCAGTTTGCTTTTGCATGCCTCAGTGATTGTGGCATACTTGGCACAGGTTGCAGTTATTTAAAGAATTTTTTTTAACCCTCCCCGATTCAAGGCTTTCTGATTTGCATGTTCAGTGAGACCGACGAAGCCTGGATGCTTACAAAACTCAAGTCAAAATAACATGTAGTGCTTTAGTGGACTAAGTCTATGCATTATGTTGGGCGCAGGTGTTTGTGTTATCTGTGAAAAGGGAACAGCATTTTATTTTTACTGCCAATTTTGATGCAAGTCTGCTTTAAAAAAAAATAATGGTGATACCTTGTAGAGTTAATTGAAAACTGAGTGTAGAATTCCTTCGCTGAGATGAAACCGCATATAACAATGCAAATACCAGGAACAAGTGCATGGATGCCAACTTAAAAAGTTCAGTGAAGAGGCCTTGGAACCAAGGAAGGTTCTGAAAGGGTGACATAATCAGTCCAATTTCTTCTTTCGACTCCACCCCCTTGTAATTTTCACAGTTTTTGCACCTTCAGGTATTAGTTTTCTAATTTCTAAGGACTTTTGAAAAATGCTCTTGAGTCAATTAACACCACCCTTTTGTACAGTGCATTTATTGTGTTTTGGAATTGAAGGAATAATGGGAGTTTCTCTGACCGGTTAGGGATTCTGTTTTGTGCATCAGAGTTGTGGCCTTCAATATCAGCTGTCAAAGAGGATTTGGGGATTATGGCCAGAGGTGCAGATTAAACATATTTACTGCTGATTAATCTTCTGAGAAGCACTTGGGAACAAAAATCAGACAGGCAGCACTAATGTCTGCAGCAGAGCAGCTGAAGCCCTTAAAGCCACTGGATGACAATCAAAATGTCTTCATCCATTATCTATTGTTATTTTCCTTCATCGCTGTGTTGTGCTTGCCAAAGATGGAATGCTTTGGATAGCAGACAGTGAATGTTTAAGGGAGGAAAAAGGAAGGTGTTGTATGGTAATTTTTTTTGGTGGTGGTTAAAATTGGTGCCGTTTCTTTTGCTAAAAGAAGGGCAGCAACACTTTACAGGCGATCTGGGTTAAATTTCCTCCACTGCCTGTAAGATCTTTGTACGTTCTCCCCATGACCATGTTGGTATCCTCCAGGTGCTCCGGTTTCATCCTACAGTCCAAAGATGTACCAGTTGGTAGGTTAATTGGTCATTGTAAATTGTCCTGTGGATTAGACTAGGCCTAGGGTTAAATCAGGGGATTCCTGGGCAGTGTGACTTGAAAGACCCATTCTGTGTTGTATCTCAAATAAACAGAGCTAATTACTACCTTGGGAAAAATTGAATATTTGATATTGAATCAAGTCTATGTTGCTAGAGGTGGCTTAGTTCATATAATTGTGTCTGCATTGCTGATCTGTGCCCTGATGTCTAATTTGAGTGAAAAGATTTTACTACAATGGCATTCACTGTTAATAGACCTGTTGCATTAAGAGGAGTTCTTTGAATCAAACCAGGGCCAGTGCCTTTCTACTGAATAAGAAAATTGTTTCTGAGAAACAGTCAAAGGCACCTTTAGTTGTAACGTCCGTTCTGTCCCACTATAGTTTTCCCCTAACTCCCACAAATAGCCCTTACCCTCTTCCCATCAAAGCTAATGATGTACATTCCCTGTGGTGTGTTTAATCTTCATAGAACTCAATGGCTACATCTTGCAATCGCTAAGATTCTCATCTTCATTGTTGCCTCTTCCAACCCATTTGCCTCCCGAGCTACTAAAGTTTCAATTCATCTGAAGCCCTGGTACTCACATGAAGGCTGCACTAAGCCCTGTGTATCTAGCTTCTCTTTCCTTGCTAGCCTTGACTGACACACTTCCACATGGAAGACTAATTTTAAAGTCCTCCACGACCTTCTTTCATTTTAAACCTACTCTCTTTTCTCTCTACGAGTCGATGGCAAATATTGCTCTCAACTTCACTTGCACCATCATTGAAATGTTCCCACAGCCTATAAAACAGTTTTCAAGAACTGTTCATCTCTTGTTCTTCATGTTTATTGCTTATTCATTTATTATTATTATTTCTTTTTGTATTTGCAGTTTGTTGTCTTTTGCACATTGCTTGAACACCCAAGTTGATGCGGTTTTTTCATTAATTCTATTGTTATTGAGTATGCTCACAAAAAAATGGAATCTCAGGGATGTACATGGCAACATATATGTACTTTGATAATAAATTTACTCTGGACTTTGAGAATTCTCATTCTCTCTCTACAGTACTGTGCCTCTCTGATTCATACATCTTTGCTTCCTCCAAGTTCATACACCAGTTTGATTTCCTCCTTCCCATAAATACCTAAATACTTTAATGCAAGATGCATTTTAAAATATAAATTGACTTTTCTTGCCATCAGGTAAATGCAGCAAACCTACATTCTGCAGTTTTGCTCTTGTTCTGTTAAAATAATAAGTATAATTTGATAACTGTAAAATAGATCTCATTGTAAGGTTTTTAAATTATTTTACGAGTTAAGTGAGCAGTTGGGTTTGCATTTCTTGGCGAGGATAGGTTCTTTTTTAAAAAAAGGGTCTTCCACTTTGAGCACTGATTTATTAGTCTTGGCATTTTCCACAGATAGGCAGTTGAAGACCTGGTCAAGGCACGAGTCAACACACAGTGTCAGTTCTGTCTATTAATTTGTGGTGTCACATTGCAATGTACTGATATTTGGATGCTTTGCAGTATAAATAGGACTTAGAAATGCTGGTTGGGGGAGGCAAAAGCTTGGTGTTATTGATGCCATGTTGGGAATTGCTGCAATCATGCTACCCTTTGGCTTTTGGTAATTAAATAGATACAAATTGCACTTAGAAATACATTGAGCAATCTGTGACTTGAAAAGAATAGTTGGCCTACCAAATCATCTGTAATTTATTGCCTGTCTCCTGTTGTAAAAGTTTAAAACTAGAATGCTGGCCTCAATCATTTTAAAGTTATTTACATAAGGATGAAAGAGCCTCCCAGCTGGTTGATTTTGTGATAGTTAACTAGAAATAACTCTATTGTATTTCAATAAATCCCCAAATTCATGAAATCGAACAGCACTGCAACGGTAATTGATAAATAAGAGTGAGTGGAGATCAGAGTCCATATATTGAGTAGTTTGGTTTTATGAGGCAAACTGGCTTTAAGTGTTGTGAAAACAAAGGTTGTTGGTCTAGTGTTAGTGAAATCTGGCTTAGGGCATGATGGGATCTGCCAAGAGTGTTGGAAAAAGTCATGAGTCATCATCAAAGGTGCACTTAAAATTATTCCTTGGGATATGTGAATGCTGCTGACAACCCCAGAGTTTTATTACCAATTTTTAGTTGCTCCTGAATTAAAGGCTGTTACTATCGGCAGCCTTGGTGGGTCTGGAATCTGATTGGCTGGACTGGATAAAGGAGGGCAGGATTCTTATTTTTGAAAGATGCTGGTGAATCAGTTGGGCTAACTCATGTAGGTTTAAACTAAGTTTAAAGTGCATCAAACCTAAATGGAATAACAATGGGTATCCCCTTCTAGATACCAACAGACTGAGTATTTTAATTGAACAAAATAATAGATAATGTTCTTGAATGGCATGTTTGGCAGGTCTAACAATATGGAATACCAGGGCTGGGGAGGAAGAAGTAGAGGAAAGAATAGTCTGCTTTCTAGTTTGTTTGAGAAGAGGAAGTGAATGGACAAAACAAGGTAATATTAAGGCAACACGTACAACACGCTGGAGGAACTCAGCAGGTCGGGCAGCATCCGTGGAAATGAACAGTCAGCATTTCAGGCTGATTCCTTTCGTCAGGACTGACAAAAGGTCTCAGCCCGAAACGTTGACTGTTCATTTCCACGGAGTCCTGACGAAGGATCTTGGCCCGAAACGTTGATTGTTCATTTCCAAGGATGCTGCCCAACCTCCAGCGTGTTGTACGTGTTGCTTTGACCAGAGCATCTGCAGTGTACTTTGTGTTTAAGGTACTGCTAAGTGTGGTTGTCGGGGCATGTTCTGGAATTATGGTTAATAGCAAATATTAATTTCAACAGCAACCAGCCTTCAGACCTGAACGTGGATTGTCAATAAGAGTTTATAACGCAGCCGGTCTTCCTGGTCTTCCTGGAGCTGCAGACTTGTGTTGATTACAAACTAGGAAACAGCCAATTCATCTGAAGGTGGCTACATATATGAATGCAGCTGCAGAGACATAGGTGATTAACACTCACTTTGGGTGTGTTGGTGCAAAGATCTAGGTGTTTAAAACTCAAAAGAAGCATTGCAACTATAGAAATTTTCCTTTTACCTCTGCTTTTTTAACACAAAATATGATATAATATTGGGTCAGGAGTCCACTTCTTCCACAAGTGTATCGAGTATAATGTGTGCTTATAACCATATAACAATTACAGCACGGAAACAGGCAATTACAGGCCATCTCAGCCTTTCTAGTCCATGCTGAATGCTTACTCTCACCTAGTCCCACCTACCTGCACTCAGCCCATAACCCTCCATTCCTCTCCTGTCCATATAGCTATCCAATTTTACTTTAAATAACAATATTGAACCTACTTCTACTGGAAGCTCGTTCCACACAGCTATCACACTCTGAGTAAAGAAATTCCCCCTCGTATACCCCTAAAGTTTTGCCCCCTAATTCTCAACTCATGTCCTCTTGTTTGAATCTTCCCCTACTCTCAATGGAAAAAGCCTATCTACGTCAACTCTATCTATCCCCCTCATAATTTTAAATACCTCTATCAAGTCCCCTCTCAACTTTCTACGCTCCAAAGAATAAAGACCTAACTTGTTCAACCTTTCTCAGTAACTTAGATGCTGAAACCCAGGTAACATTCTAGTAAATCTCCTCTGTACTCTCTCTATTTTGTTGACACCTTTCCTATAATTCAGTGACCAGAACTGTACACAATACTCCAAATTTGGCCTCACCAATGCCTTGTACAATTTTAACATTACATCCCAACTCCTATACTCAATGCTCTGATTTTTAAAGGACAGCATACCAAAAGCTTTCTTCACCACCCTATCCACATGAGATTCCATCTTCAGGGAACTATGCACCATTATTCCTAGATCACTCTGTTCTTCTGCATTCTTCAGTGCCCTACCATTTACCATGTATGTCCTATTTTGATTATTCCTACCAAAATGTAGCACCTCACACTTATCAACATTAAACTCCATCTGCCATCTTTCAGCTCACTCTTCTAACTGGCCTAAATCTCTCTCTGCTGGATAAAGACGTCTATATCCACCAGCTTCAGTGACTTTCTGGTGACTTTACAGTCACAACAAACTTACCAACAAATTATATGCAGGTCCAAGTAGTTGTTACACAGCTGCAATATCAGAAATTGCTGGCAAGGATGATGGTGGCCTCCAGGTAATTGAGAAAAATTTCACTTGTGAGACAAGAAAGTGAGAAGAACGCGAAGGGAAACTTCTCCCAAGTCTTAAGCTCTTGCTGTTTACCTGCCGGTTAGCTGGAGCCAAGGTTCTTCAAATTTTGTCGGTGTTCCTTCCTCTCTGGTCAATAAAAGGCCATAAGACAAGGGAGCAGAATTGGGCCATTTGGCCCATCAAGTCTAATCTGCCATTTCATCATAATTGATCCATTTCCCTCTCAGCCTTGTTCTCCTGGCTTCTCTCGGTAACCTTTGGATGCCTTTGCTAATCAAGAAGCTATCGACCACCACCTTAAATACGACCAATGACCTGGCTTCCACTGCCACAGTGAATTCCACTTCACCCCCCCCCCCCCCACCCCACAGCTGAAGAAATTCCTCGTCATATTTCTAAATGGATGTCCCTCTATTATGAGGCTGTGTGTTTTGCTCCAAGATTTCTCCACCATAAGAAACATTCTCTCCATATTCACTCCATCTAGGCCTTTCGTTTGATAGGTTTCAATGCAATACCCCCTCATACTTTGAAATTCCAGCGAGTAAAGGCCCAGAGCCATCAGTCGCTTCTCATATGATAAGCCTTTCATTCCTGGAATCATTCTCATGCACCTCCTCTGAACCGTCTCCAATGTCAGTGCTTCCTTTCTTAAATAAAGGGCCCAGAGCTGCTCACCGTACTCCGTGAGGCCTTACCAATGCTTTAATAAGCCTTAACATTACATCCTTGCTTTTATATTCTAGTCTTAAAATGAATGCAAACATTGCGTTTGCCTTCCTTACCACTGACTCAACCTGCAGATTATACCTTGGGAAATCCCTTTGCACCTTGGATTTTTGAATTTTCTCCCTGCTTCAGAAATGGTCTATGGTTTTATTCCTTCTATCAAAGTGCATGACTGTACACTTCCTGACACTATATTACATGCACCAATTCATTGCCCATTCTCATAATCTATCTAAATCCTTCTGTAGCCTCCCTACTTCCTCAAAACTACCTGCCCCCTCCATCAATCTTTGTATCGTCTGCAAACTTGGCCACAAAGCCATCAAGCAATCAATTCAAAACTTTGTGCGAAGACCAGCTCTAGTGGTTATTTCAGAGTTGGAATAATTATGTCACAAATGCTGTAGAGACCCCTTTCCAACCTATAATTGTTATTGATTCATTACAACCTTGTGGTGAAGATAGCATCCTTCAAAAAGGATTCACAATAACACCAGAAAACATTTTGTGCAAATGTTGATCCACGCTGGTATATATTTTTATGCACATACGTGCTTTGGTTCTGTCAAATCTGCTTAATCAGTACATTTCTAAGAAGATCACTATCAGGTTTATTATCACAAACATAGGTCAATAAATTTGTTGTTTTGTGCACTGTGCAGGACTATTTACTAAATTGCAATAAAAAGATCGTGCAGAAAAGGAACAACAAGGCAGTCCTCATAGTCTGCTCTGAAATCTGACAACAAGAGGAGAAGAACATATTCCTATAATGTTGAATTTGTGTCTTCATGCTTCCGTACCACCTCCCTGATGACAGTAATATGAAAGAGGCTTGGCCAGAGTGCTAGGGGACCTTAATGATGGGTGCTGCATTCTTGAGGCATTGACTTGAGAAGATGTCCTCCGGGGATGCTTGTGCCTATGATCGAGCTGGCTGAGTCTCTAGCCCTCTGCAGCCTCTTTTGATTCTGGGAATTGGCGCTTCCGTACTGGGCAGTGATACAATCAGAATGCTTTCCATGGTACATCTGTAGAGATTTGCTGGACTATTTGGTGGCATACCACATCTCTCCAAACTCCTAATGAAGTTTACCTACTGGTGTATCTTCTTCATGATTGCATCAATATATTCAGCCTAGGATAGACCTTCTGAGATGTCAATTCTCAGAAGCTTGAAGCTGCCACAGTCAATTCTTTTGTCTTAATTAATGTTGACTGCAAGATTGTTGTGATGCTACTCAACCAGGTGATCTATTTGCTCCCATATGCCTCCTTGTTACCATCTCCGATTCTGCCAACAACACTTTAGCGTTGTGTTTTGCATGCCTTGGGGTGCAAGTTGATCACAAAATTCTGCAGAACTTGCTGGTACATAATAAATTTTGAATGACCGACAATATTTACATTGGAGGATTACTGAAAATGGTCATTGGAATTTCCACTGTTTTTGAGTGATTACACAGCAAAGGCCTTTGCTTGCTGCATCATCATTTGCTGGGAATGGGGCAGGGTCACAGTTGGTAACAAAGGTGGTGCTGCAGAGATGTAGTGGAGTTCAGACTTGGGGTTTCAAGGAGGCTTCAGGAGGGAGATTATGCTCCCGTTTCATTTTGAGATGAACGGTCCATTTTGTTTCTACAGGAGTGGCTTGGCTAGTCTATACACAGGTGTTGAACAACTATGCAGTATGCATTGCTGGGTGCCACTGATGGCCAATCATCTTCATGCATTGGCCATAAAATTAATAGAATGCATGGGGGAATATTGTGCCTTTGGTCATCAGTTCTGATGAAGGGCTTGAACCGAAAATGTCATTTGTTTTATCCCCCTCCATTGATGCTGCTTGACCTGTTGCGTTCCTCCAGTATTTTGTCTGCATTTGTCCGGATTTCCAGCTTCTGTAAAATCGCTTATATTTTAGCCATTTTAGAGCTTTGAGACCTTTATACACTGCCAGGTACATTTTCAACTGCTATTTAGAAAGCTGGCAACCTTTTTTTCTAAGATGTACTTCACCACCCCACCTTCAGCTACCTGTTAAGAGTCAGAGGGACTTTTTTAAGCAGGTAGGATGGGGAAGGAATAAGCAGCATTCAGCTTTTAATGAATTTGGCATTCTTGGGGTGAGAACTGGATTTTCCATGGTCCTAAGCTTCAGTTGGCTTTAAACTGAGTGAATTAAATTCTTGGAAGTTGTCGAGCCCTGAAGGTGTACCTGCTTGTGTATTGAAAACATGCACTCACATTTACCGTGATGAAATAATGAATTCCAGGTAAGTTATGAGTAGAATTAATTCCCATTATGGCAAGAATCTTGACCTGCTGCAACTCACCTACAATCACAAAATGTCTACAACAGATGCAATCTCACCAGCTCTCTACTCTGATTTGGAAAACCTAGACAACTGTCAAATTATCACAGTGCTGTTTATTGACTACAGCTTATGACACTATTATCCCCTTTGTACTAGCAACCAAGCTTTGAAACCTGACCTTCTGAGCCTCTCTCTGCAGCTGAATCATTGGCTTCCTTATTTGGAGACCACAGTCAGTGCAGATCACCAATAATAACTCCTCCTCACTGATAATCAATGCTCACCTCAAGGAGGCGTACTTAGCCCACTATGATTGTGTGGCTGAGTGTAGTTCAAATGCCATCTATAAACTTATCAATGACACCACTGTTAGATTCTCAGATGACAATGAAAATGGATATAGAATTGAGATCAACTGGTTGAGTGGTGTCACAACAATGGCTTCGCAAAACATCAGCAAGATTAAGGTGTTTATTGTGATCGTCAGGGAACATAAATCACACTGGTCCTTCTTGAGATGTTAGCGGTGGAACAGCTTCGTGTTCCTGGGTGTCAACATCTCAGAGGCCCAACGCATTGCAGTCATAAGAAGTCAATATGGCAGCTCCTTCTTAGGAGCTTTAGGAGATTCAGTATGTCAACAAAGACCCTTCTAAATTTCCATATATGCAGTGGAGTGTGTTCTGACTGGGGCCTCCATACCAGGCTGTGATGCAACCAGTTTACAGGATCGTAAGAGGTTGCAGAAGATTGTTGACTCAGCTGGTTCCTTTACGGGCACAACCCTCCCCCACTGTCGAGGACACGTTTAAGAGGCAGTGCCTCAGAAAGGCAGCATTCATCACTTAAGGGCCATCGCCATCTAGGAAACGTCTTCTTTGTGTTATTATGATCGGGTAGTTGGAAGATCCACGCTTAACGATTAGAACCATAGAACATTACAGCACAGAAATAGGCCTTTTGGCCCTTCTTGGCTGTGCTGAACCATTTTTCGGCCTAGTCCTACTGACCTGCACCTGGACCACATTCCTCCAAACCCCTCTCATCCATATACCTGTCCAAGTTATTCTTAGATGTCAAAAGTGAGCACGCATTCACCACTTCATCTGGCAGCTCATTCCACACTCCCACCACTCTCTGTGTGAAGAAAGCCCCCCCACCAATGTTCCCTTTAAACTTTCCCCTTTCACCCTTAACCCATGACCTTTTTTTTTCTTCCCTGACCTCAGTGGAAAAAGCCTGCTTGCATTCACTCTATCTATACCCATCATAATTTTATACACCTCTATCAAATCACCCCTCATTCTCCTATGCTCCAGGGAATAAAGTCCTAACCTATTCAACCTTTCTCTGTAAACTCAGTTTCTCAAGTCCCGACAACATCCTTGTAAACCTTCTTTGCACTCTTTCAACTTTATTAATATCCTTCCTGTAGTTAGGTGACCAAAATGCATAGAAACCTCTGTTTCAGGTTCAGAAACCTCTCCATTTCTTCCCTTCCATCAGATTTCTGAATGGCCCATGGACACGACTCATTATTCCTTTCGTGTTTTTTTTTGCAATCTTTTTATAACTTATAGTATTCTATAAATTGCTTTGTGGCACTGCTGCCACAAAATAACAAGTTCCATGCATTTTAAGTCCATGATATTAGATCCATTTCTGCCTTGCCTTCACGCTGGAGAAGGGGCCAGAATGCAGAGAACAGAAGCTTGTGTTTTGACCTGGTTCACTGAAAATTGCAAGTGAATTGTGGTTGATTGCTTTCCTGCTGAAGGGTATAAAGTGCTGTGTTCTGTGTTACCAGCAGAGTAATTTAAATCCTTAATGACTGGATGCTCACAGTCAGATTATCTGTTCCCTTTTTCCAAACCTGTATTTAGAGGTGAGGATGCATTTGTGAATTTACAGCATGGAGTCTTGTTTTATGCAAGACGGTGATGAAGGGAGCCACTGGTGTTGGAGTGGGTCTCAGTGTGACACACCACCCATAACTGGCGACTCACAGTTCAGGCACACCTAACTTCAATCATGACCTCTGCCATCCAAGTGGAGTCGGCATATTATTTCTCTGGATGCTTTGAATTCCTCCTACACTACAAGTACATCTGGTTTAAGTGGTCGTTTGGCCACTAAGGTGACCTCAGTGTGTGGATGAGTGGATCAGTTCCAGTGCAAGTTAATTGAAGTACTGGGTGAATAGATTGCAGAGGAAATGAATAGGGGAGTAAAATTGCTCTGTGGGCCAGCATCTGCTTGATGGACTGAATAACCTCCAGTGCTATGAGGATATGTGGAAGTGTTTCAATCCTGATAAGTTGGCTATTGATTTGATGCTTATGTTGGAGACCAGACCAATGAGCTACAACTAATCTCTGATCCTAGAGTTGATATCGAGTGGGAAGCCTTGGGTGCTTGTTGCAACAGACAACCCAGCCTATTCGTCTGCAGGAAGCAGAGGTGTCTCCGGTAGTCTTGTTTCAAAACATCTTGCGTGATTATAACTGCTCCAGATGATCATTATCTTGCTGCAGCCCTTGCCGAAAGTATACTCATCACAGACTGATCCGTCTTTAGGTTTTTGCACAGTACCATCTACTAACAAGGTATACTGAAATGGACCTCTGCAAATCCAATCATTTTTTACCAGTTTTGTGGAGAAGTTATTGCCTGCAATGCACTGCCTGTGAACTGCAGCTCTTACATCCCAATTCTACCCCATTAATTTTCAAGTGTAAACTTTTGAGAAGATGCTGCTGTTTTATGACACTTCCGGGTGAGCAGCAGGAAAGTGGTACAGTGTTCCAGAAATTAGCATTGAGATCCTGCAGTTGCCAGCTCTTGTTGTTGTTTGCTACAGCACTGTTTTGGATTGAATGTTATGAGCACTCAGTCCAAAACAGTTGCTTATTATGTCCTGGAAAATCCGAGTCAATTGTGAATTCGGTCACTGCAACATTATTGGCTGCGAAACTGAGAATCAATGCAGAGCCGCTGGGAGTTGCAGACAGTGCTGCACAAAAGCCCTCTTGTGTATGGTTCATTTCTCAGCTGGTTCTCTGGAGATGGCAGGAGGAGCAATGGACGGGAATAAACATGGTGACATGAAGGTTGTAGTTCGGGAGAGGCAGTAAGAACTCTGAAGCATTTCATATTCTTTTTAACTGTTGTGTTTATGCTTAATAGCAATGAAATTAAAATTTGAGCAACATGACCATTTCAGCATACATTGTTTGTAGATGATACAGAGCAAATGCCCAAGGATGGATCAATTTGCGATGAGTATACTTTTGCCAAAAGTGTTGCTGAAGTTGCAGTAAGATGATGATCTGGAGCAGTTGTAACTGTGAGAGACATTTTGAAGCGAGACCGTCAGAAACACCTCTACTTCAGATTGAATAGACTGGGTTGGCTGCTGCAGGATGTACTCAAGCCAGTGAGGCCTCAGGTAGTGAGACTTTTCCAGAATGGTTCTTGGTTGTCATAAAACATAGTGTTCCTTTATGGAATAAGGGATGCCAGAGACAGACGAGATAGCAGAAGGATGTGAAACATATCCAACAGCATTTTGTGTGTGTGGCTTGGATTTCCAGCATCAGCAGATTTTTCCGCTTGTTTGGAACGAAGGCTGTACTGTCTTTACAAACTTCAAAGTATCATCAGCTGTCTGCTTGAAGTTTTGATTAGCTTTAGCACCTCTATTGTAAATGACGATTGATCTTGCGAATAAGACAAATTAAAACAAATACAATTTACAATGATTAATATCCGTAACTGATGAGCCAATTCTGTACTAAAATAAGCAGCTTTCTCTTCAGATTTCAGAATAGTGTGCGTGACAAGGGGCCCATGCTGTTCTCATTGTGCACACTTAGAATAAAAGAACGCTTGGTTCGTGAGAGTGCGGGTGTTCTGGGTCCAGTTATTTTATTATCGGCAGTGACAATTACTTTGACAGTGTCCTAATTCAGATCAGAAGGGTCAACTTGTCTTTTTAAGGTATTACATCTGACTTCTGTGAGAATATTCTGTAGAATGGTTCCATTCAGCATATTAGGTCCATGCCAGCTCCCTGTGGAGTAAATTTCACACCTGGCCAATTCTCCCTCTCCCTTGTTTTCATGTAGCTCTGCAATCTCTTGTCTTGCATGCCAGTCAATTCCCATTGATCCTGTTTGCCACTTAGCTTAATTAGCTTCAGAAAAAGTGTAGCTATCTCAAAGTGAGAGTAATATGTGGTTACAGTTCTTCTTTTGATATCCTCCTGAGACTCGCTGTTCTGGCCTCTGGAGGGGCAGGTAATCTTGTATGGACATCACTTCCTGTACATAGGCTGTTTTTAAAAATATATATTCAATTCCTGCGTGGGTTAATTTGGATTTTGATTTGAAGCATATGCTGGAAAGACGTCCAACTCCATCCTCCTTTTAATCACTCTTGAAATACCAATTTCTGTGAATCTTAAACCTGTGTTAATATTGGTAAACATTTAGAACATGGATATATTTTGACAGAAGTTTATCATTATTGCGATATCATTGCACCAAGTGTTGATTGTTTCATATGGTAGAGTTATGAAGTATTGGGTATGTGTTAACACCAATTGTGAGAATAATCGGCAGTATTAGTATATTCAGGTGTACAATGAATCTGCATTAAATTTAGAACATATTTTACTTTCTGTAGTTTCGCAAGTAAGATCTCATTTTAAAAACCCTGAAGAAAGCTTCCATCTGGGGTGATTTTTGAGAAGGTATTTGTTGCATAGCTTTGTACACGTGCTCTGTGAAGGCGGTAGAGTCGCTGAAGGGACTCCTAAAATTACTGAAAGGATGCACATTGAAAATGGAGACCGCTATCTGTTAGTGTTGGGAGGGGGTGAACTGTACAGAAGAAATCTAATAGAAATTCCGTTTTGATTTCCACCTTGCGAGTGACCTAATGGGTCTTGGCATTAATTAGGTTCAGTCAATGAAAACAAATTATAGCTCTATAAACTGGCACAACCTGTTACATTGATTTGGCGTGCAGGTGTCCATCAGATACTTTGAGTTTAAGTGGACCAGAATTTCTGGCAAATCACCTTGTGTTACTGGAGAAAATCCTTGTTTGAATGTAGCCTCGTTAGTCCCATAGTTATGAATGGCTTTTGGGAATGTTCCCACTTGAAGCCAAATGTTCTGTTTCATAGATATCTGCATAACATGTGTCTCCCCTCTTCTAAACTAACATTGAAAATTACTTTGTCATCAACATATCAGACACCAAGATTTCCAGTTCTCTCTCAAGATAACTTTGACCAAGTTCTGTTCATAAGACCATAAGGCATAGGAACAGAATTAGGCCATTTGGCCCATCAGAGCCTGCTTTTCCACTGCAAAAATGGATGCAAAATAATTAATTTCATCCACCATTATCTCTCCAGTGTCATTTTCCAGTGGTCCAATATCCACTCATTATGTATCTAGAGAAAAGCTTTTGGCATCCTTTTATATTATATTTTATCGCCCTCTTTTTTTAAAAAGCTTCCCAATCTTCTACTGTCCCACTGATTTTTGTTATATCCCCTCTTTTCCTTTTATGCCATCTTTGACATCCCTTATCAGCTATGGTTGTGTCATCATTTCTTTAGAATCATCTTTGGGATCCATCTTTCCTGCACCTTCTGAATTGCCCCCAGAAGCTTCAGCCGCTGCTGCTCCACTATCATCCCTACTATTGTCCAGTAATTCTCTTTATTGCACTGTAATACTGATACATGTGACTTAAGTTTCTCCCTCTCAAACTGAAACTGAAAGGTGAATTCTATTATATTATCTCTGTAAGAGTGATTTTTGGGTTTAGAACATTTACGTTTAGCAAATGGCTTTGGCCACCAGTCTTCTGGTCCTTGATAATGTGTTGTGGATTTAATTTGGAACAATGGATTCTGAAAAGCTGTGGATCCCAGTCCAGACAATGCTGGCCTCTGGGATGGATGTGAATCAGAAAGTGTGAAGTTTATTGTTTCAAAAGAAATCATTGTATGTACTTTGTAAATATGGAGCTGGCCTTTGTATTTAGCACATAAATATCAAGCCCCACTTTGGGCCAACAGACCTTTCCACTGAAAGTGTTATTCATATAATGCCTGCTGTACCACCTTTTGTCGGATAAAGAAGCTGTTTTGTATCTGCCAGTAACATTCTCCAGCGATTTCATTCAGGCAACAACAATCACTGCCTCCTAAGTGTTCCTTTTACGTTAAGCTCCCTAATCATATCCAGTTCATTACACAACACTTAATCCCGAAATCCTGATCCCCTAATGGGCTCAACTGCAAGGTTCTCTAAAAAGATACTTAGTAGGCGTTCTACAAATTCCCTCTCTTGGCATCCATTTCTCCTATAGTTCAGGATTTATTTTCATTTAGCCTGTTTGACATTGTTGCTGGCTCCCCCCCCCCCCCCACCACAGCTTTTTAAATGTACCTTTATATAATTTGGAGAAACCTGACATTTTTGTCATTGCATATATATAAATAATGTGGATAGTGTTGGAGTTTAATGAGATGGCAATACTTAGTCACTGCTTAAGCCTGTTTGGACAAGTGTATTGCAATTTTGCTTGGTGCCCAGGATGTCTTCCTAAGAACAAAGACATTCATGGAATTGGTACCAAGTGGGGATCAATATAACACTTTCTAAAGATGTGTTACTAACAACATTACTGGACGAGGAACCTGGTGGAGACATCTAACTTGTTGAACTTGTACCAGGAAAAGTCTGTGGGCTGAGAGTCATGGAACCAAATACAGAATGTCAGCTTTCGCACGCGCGTGTATGATCTCTCCCTCTCTCCCTCTCTCCCTCTCTCCCTCTCTCCCTCTCTCCCCCTCTCCCCCTCTCCCCCTCTCCCCCTCTCCCCCTCTCCCCCTCTCCCCCTCTCCCCCTCTCCCCCTCTCCCCCTCTCCCCCTCTCCCCCTCTCCCCCTCTCCCCCTCTCCCCCTCTCCCCCTCTCCCCCTCTCCCCCTCTCCCCCTCTCTCCCCCTCCCCCTCTCTCCCCCCTCCCCCTCTCTCCCCCCTCCCCCTCTCTCCCCCCTCCCCCTCTCTCCCCCCTCCCCCTCTCTCCCCCCCTCCCCCTCTCTCCCCCCCTCCCCCTCTCTCCCCCCCTCCCCCTCTCTCCCCCCCTCCCCCTCTCTCCCCCCTCCCCCTCTCTCCCCCCTCCCCCTCTCTCCCCCCCTCCCCCTCTCTCCCCCCCTCCCCCTCTCTCCCCTCTCTCCCCCCCTCCCCCTCTCCCCCTCTCCATGTGGAGCAACCACTGCCAGTCTGTGCTCACCCCCGTGGCTAAAGCACATCTCACAACACAAAGTCCTGACCTGCCCTATAAATCAGCCTGTCCATCTGCAGCTCATTCATAGTACTGGGCAGGGATTTGCTCCAGCTTCCTGGCATTTGGATTCTTGCCACACTGGCAAGTTGCAGCATTGAGAGCAGGGTATTGTGCCAAGATGGAAAGGATTCTATCTAAATCTCAACAGCAAACACGAGGAAATCTGCAGATGCTGGAAATTCAAACAACAACACAAAATGCTGGTGGAACACAGCAGGCCAGGCAGCACCTATAGGGAGAAGCGTTGTTGATGTTTCGGGCCGACAGCACTTCTCCCTATAGATGCTGCCTGGCCTGCTGTGTTCCACCAGCATTTTGTGTGTGTTGCTATCTAAATCTCACCCAGTTGCAGGAAAGTGTGATGTCTGCAGTAACTTTGTCCACTGAAAATGGCTTACAAAGAAATCTGAACTTTGGATCAGCATTATGTGGTACTTCATGCAAATTTCAGTGACATTGTGAAGGAAAATCTAGGATAGTGACTGGAATATGGTTCTGACTGAAGTAATTCTGTATTTGAAACATCCGGAATGATGGGCCACTCTTGTAGGAGGAAAAACTAATGCAGTGAAGGAAATGATTACAAGCTTGCTACTTAAAGCAGCAAGTTGTTTTGCTTCAACATGACCACATTCTAGGGTGGTGTTATCCACTTAGATCCAACAATCTGGGTATGTCTGATAGAGTTACTGATTTGGTAAATGAAGAGTGAATAGTAGATGGCATGAGTGGAGCAGTGAATTGATACTCAGAGCATAATTACTGCATGGAAGGAGACCATTTGCACTGGTTCTTCATGGGTAGTTCCTCTCATGAATCCCACACCCTCTCTGCCTCTCCAACTCGTTCTCTGAGCACCTTCTCCTCAGGCCTGGAAACTCTTCCAATTCAGATCCATCTAGATCCCTGTGAGCACTCTAGTTATACCTGCCAACACAACTGCACCAAGCAGCATCTTTTATGTCCTGTCCACTCTGTATTCTTTCTGAAAGCATTTCCCCTTCTGTCATTTCTCAGTCTTTTGCCAATCACCTTTATATGTGCCCTAGTCCTTAGCTTGTCCCTCAATGGGGGAAAAAAATACTATCTATCTGCATTGCCAACTCCTGGTTTTAAAAGCTACTCCGATCTCTTTGCATCCTCCCCTATACCAAAGGGTTCTGATGACTTGCAGTCAAGATGGGACTGAGCTGCGATATTTGATGATGACATGGCTCAGATTAGTTGTGTTTTTTTTAAGGTTTGTGTGGTTGGTTTTGGGATAGCATGTGGAGTTGGAGATCAGGTTAGGCTTTGGGGATATGGATTGATGGTGAAGTGGAGATCAGGGCCATGAGCCAGTGTTCGGAGTCATCTTGTTAGGTCAGTTCTGATTTCCCTCGGGTGTGTCAATGGGGGGGTGGGTGGTGCGGGATAGGGGCTTGTTTTTACTGTTATTGTCTTATTTTGTTGCTGCTTGTGTTGTGATGTACGTTGTGGGCTTGCCAAATTGGCACTGGAATGTGTGGCGAGACTAGCGGATTGCCCCTGGCACATTCTTGGGTGTGTTGGTTGTTAATACAAACACTGCATTTCACTGTGTGTTTTGCTACATGTGATAACTACATCTGAATCTGGAAGATGAGGAATCCAGCCTTCTCCAGTCTTATTTGTATCACAAAATGTCTCATCCTTGTATTTGTTTTTCTAGCACTCATCTACATCTTCTGTTAAGCCCTTGGAAGGGTATTGCCAAATCTAGATACAGTATTCAGTTATGACCAAGCCAATGGTTTAAATCTTTGAGATATTGCAATGTTTTGTTATGACTTCCTTGCCTCCTGTTTCTAAAATGCAGGGTACAATATAATACTTTCACCTCTTTCTTGTTGAGGTTTTGTAAAATCACTATGAGTATCAACATCAATAAGAGGTACAGTTGGTTGTTTCCTCCCAGAGGGAAGAAGTCTAAAATTAGTGTACAAGTTTAAAGTGAGTGGGGAAAATATTTAAAAGATATCAGAGGGATTTTTTTTGCACATTGGGTGGTGGTATGTGGAACAAGGTGCCAGACGAAGTGGGTACAGTTAGTGTTTGAAAGACATTTGGAACAGTCCATGGATCAGAAAAATTCAGTTGAAATAGGGCCAATGGATAAAATTGAGACCATCTCAAGTAGACAACTTGTTTGGCATTGGCATGTTGGGCTGACAGATCTGTCTCCATGTTCTCACTCCACCTGCCCTGCCTTGTACCCCAGATCTCTTTTATTTCCACTTTGAAATGACGTTTCATGACTACAGATTCTTTTCATTGGTGAATATAATTCTGTGGGCTCAGAACAGGTTCAGAATTCAGTTAACAAATTATTTTGTTTTCTTTTAATTGGCAATTCTTGTTTCCTTTCACCCCTCTAATGAAAACATCCAACTAAAACCAACGAGTAGGTTTAGTACAGGAGATCATAGTTAACTTCAGCTGTCTACAAGCAGGCTTGCATTTTGCAGAGTTGTTCTATGAAATAATTGTGTGATTTTTAAGTGGCTCTGAGCTCCTTTCTAAAATTGATACGAACAAAACTTTAGGAAGTTCTGAAGATGCAGAACTGAATTAATTATCAAGTGCCTTGTTTGTGCCTATAGTGCTTCATAAACATACTGTATGTTTGAAGCTAATGACGTTTGCCTCTGTTTGTTCTCTTTTGCAGAATTGAAATATGCATGTGATGTGACACTGTGGACAACGACGCTGAAAGAAAGCAGAAACTAAAAAGGTATGACTGGCACATGGTAAAACTAGTGGATTTTTATACATTAGAAACTAAATGGAAGCATGCTAATTTGCCTGGGAAGCAAAAGTTCAGAGGGAGCAGGCCTCTTATCCATTTTATTTGTTGAAGTTAAATACTAAACAGTGTTTTAATATAGCAAGTGTGTATACATGGTCCACATACAACCTTGTTCACCAGGAATCGAGTCTGAACTTTAAGAGAGCCAAAATGAAACAGAGCTTCAATTTGTATCTTGAGTCATCTTTTGAATGAGTGTGACTTTATTTCCATTTCTCTGTCAGTTGCTGATAAGGGCACAATTGGACTCTGCTAGAGGTGGCATAGAAGGTGCTTGACTTTGTTACATAGATAGTTTGGTGTATCAGGTGCTTCTGACATTTTGTCAATCTTTGTGTAGATTTTTTGTTGATTTTATTGCATTTCCTTGTTCTACTCCGAATACTGTGGGAAAATGAATCTCGGTAGTATATGATGACATGTATGTGCATTGATTTGTGTTGTGTTTCTGTGTGCTCCTTATGAGCCTCAGGCTCTCAGACCCATTCCTTGAGCTTCTACATTTGAACAATTATGGTCTAGGATTTCATGTTCTGCTAATGCATGTTGTACTAATTCCAGGAGAATTTGAGAACATTCTTGAATCATTTGCATTGTCCACACTGTTGTCTTGCCTTGATAGAGCTCAATGCAGTGCCCATTTTGGGCCAGTGAATGATGGGGCAGACTACATTGGATTGGGTGTAATTGGGACCTCTGGGCCAGGGAGATTAGGTCTGGTAATGCAAGCCATGTTTGGCTATTTGTTCTGCAGTAGATTTGGAGGATTTGTAGAGATGACACTGTTGTTTTTCCTCTAGATCCCTGATTTGCCTGCTGTAGGTAGCTTATATCTCAAAAGCACACAAATTGAATTGACTTTATTTCTTACATCCTTCACATACATGAGGAGTAAAAATCTTTACATCACATCTCCATCTAAATGCAATCATAGTAATTTATTATAAATGGAACAGTCAATGTAACATAGAAATACACTCAAATAAGCATGAGTTAATCAGTCTGATGGCCTGGTGGAAGAAGCTGTCCCAGAGCCTGTTGGTCCTGGCTTTTATGCTGTGGTACCGTTTCCCAGATGGTAGCAGCTGGAATAGATTGTGATTGGGGTGACTCAGGTCCCCAATACCTTCAGGCCCTTTTTACACACCAGTCTGGGTAAGTATCCTGAATAGTGGGAAGTTCACAACTACAGATGCACTGGGTTGTCCGCACCATTCTCTGCAGAATCCTGCTATTAAGGGAGGTACAGTTCCCATACCAGGCAGTGATGCAGCCAGTCAGGATGCTCTCAGTTGTGCCCCTGTAGAAAGTTCTTAAGATTTGGGGGCCCATACCCAACTTCCTCAACCGTCTGAGGTGAAAGAGGTGCTGTTGTGCCTTTTTCACCACACAGCTGGTGTGTGCAGACCACGTGAGGACCTCAGTGATGTGATGAGGAACTTAAAGCTGCTTATCTTCTCAACCCCAGATCCATTGATGTCAATAGCTGTTAGCCTGTCTCCATTCCTCCTGTAATCCACAACCAGCTCCTTTGTTTTTGCGATATTGAAGGAGAGGTTGTTTTCTTAACACCACTGTGTTAGAGAGACAACTTCTTTCCTGTAGGCTACCTCATTATTGTTTGAGATTAGGCCAATCAATGTTGTCTGCAAATTTAATTAGCAGTTTAGAACTGTGGATGGCGTCACAGTCATGGATATACAGGGACTAGAGGAGGGGACAGTACACGGCCCTGTGGGGCTTCTCTGTTGAAAGTCAGAGGAGTGGAGGTGAGGGAACCCACTCTTACTACCTGCCAATGATCTGACAGGAAGTCCAGGATCCAGCTGCACAAGGCAGGGTCAAGTCTGAGGTCTCTGAGCTTCCTTTCGAGCCTGGATGGAATTGTAGTGTTGAATGCTGAACTGTAGTTCAACAACAGCATTCTCACATACACATCCTTTCCTAGATGTGTAAAGACGGTATGTAAAGCAATGACTATTGCACCATCTGTCGATCGGTTGTGCCAGCAGGTGAATTGTAGGAGGTCCAGTGTGGGTGGTAACAAGCTGCAGAAGTAGTCCTTGACCAGCCTCTCAAAGCTTCTGCTTATTATTGAGGCGAGTGCAACAGGACGCCAGTCATTCAGACATGTCACCTTGGTCTTTTTTGGTACAGGAACAATGGTGGATAATCTGAAGCAGGAGGGCACTGTACACTGGGAGAGCGAGAGATAAAAAATGTCTGTAAACACACATGCCAGTTGTGCTGCGCACATCCTGAGTACCCGCCCTGGGATGCCATCTGGTCCCGCAGCCTTGCGACTGTCCATTCTTCGGAAACATCTGCGTGCCTCAGAGATGACCAGGTTGAAGGTTGTAGCGGTGGCTTTCCTCGGAGGCTCGGAGTTAACGATATTGAACTGAGGATAAAAGCAATTGAGCTCATCTGGGAGAGAGGCCGCGATGTTGGTGGAACCATAACGTTTGCCTTTGAAGTCGGCAGTGGTTTGCAAATCTCACCGCAAGTCCTGTGTGCTATTCATTGTGAATCTTGACTCAATCTTGTCCTGGTATTGTTGTTTCGCAGCCTTGATAACTTTGTGCAGATCATAGCTGCTTTTCTTGGGCTCCAGCAGATTGCCGGCCGTGTAAGCTCTATGTCGCATGGTAAGTGCTGCTCGCACGGAACTATTGATCCAGGGTTTCTAGTTTGGGAAGACCCTGACCAACTTCTGGGGGACAACATCGTTGATATACTTCCGGATGAAGCATGTGACTCCATCAGACAACTTGGAGACCTCCTCATCAATGAAGACATTCCAGTTGATGTCATCGAAGCAGTCCTGTTGGTCGGACCTACAGTGGATGGTTTTAACTATGGTCACCTCTTGTTTCAGCTTCTGCCTGTATGTTGGCAAAAGCAGGGTCGAAGAGTGATCTGATTTTTCCAAAAGCTGGCTGAAGGAGAGCTTTGTAAGTGTTGCGGAAGGGAGTGTAGCAGTGGTCAAGAGTCTTATCTCCACTAGTGCTCACCTGGATTTGCTGACAAAACGCTGGAGAAACTTTCGTCAGTGGCACTCAATTAAAGTAACCGGCAATGATGAAGGCAGCCTCTGGGTGTGCAGTCTCCAGTGTGTTGATGGTCTCGTACAGTTCCTTGAGAGCCGGGTCAGTGTCAGCCTGCGGCAGAACGCACACCGCTGTGATGATAACAGCCGTGAACTCCCGAGGCAGCCAGTAGGGTCTGCACAGCAGCACCAGGTATTCCAGCTCTGGGGAACAAAAGGATTTGAGTGCTTGCACGTTCTGGGTGTTGTACCAAGCATTGTTGACCAAGAAGCATACCCCTCCTCCTTTACTCTTCCTAGTGAGGCTTTTTGACATGTTTACCCGGAATAGGGAGAACCCAGAGGGCTCGATGGCATGATCTGGTATCTCCTTTGTCAGCCAGGTCTCCACGAAGCACAAAACATTACATTCCTTTGTTTTCCGTTGGTCGGAGATTCTGGCTCTCAGTTCGCACAGCTTGTTGTCCAGGGACTGAACACCAGCCAGGAGTATGAGGTCAGAATTCAATGCTCCCTGGTAAATAATAAGAATGCTGGACTTACAAACAAGCTGGAGGAACTCGGCAGGCTGGGCAGCATCCATGGAAACGAGCAGTCGACGTTTCGGGCCGAGACCCTTCGACAGGACTGCTGCCTGACCTGCTGAGTTCCTCCAGCTTGTTTGTACATGTTGCTTTGACCACAGTATCTGCAGTGTACTTTGTGTTTAATAAGAATGCTGGGTTTGTTGTTTGTAGCACTTGGGTTTTGCTTGGTGAAGGTTACGTCGTTTCTGTTAGTGATTAGAGGAGTCAACATGGTGATTTGGGATGCAGCTTCCAGTCTGCAGGGAGTAGGTGGATGAATTGGACCTTGCTGAGTACTTTCTCTGTGGCACACAGCCAGAGTGTTTCTCAAGTTCCTGTAATTACTCTCGTCCCCTTTTCTTGAAGACGATCACAACTGTAAGGTCATCAGTACCTGGAGACACTAAACTCCAGGTGCTGGAATCTGTGCATGAAAACAAACTGGAGCTCAGTGAGTCAGACAATGTCTGAGTGGGAGATGGGGGGGAATAGACCTGTACTTGTCACATTGTGGGTGAGGTAGATACCCTTGTGATTTCTCACTCAAACAGTGCCAACGCCGGAATCAAGATGTTGTCATTGAGTCTAATACTTGCTCTCTGAACCTAATACTTGAAGGTGGTGGCTGACTGAGATCTACCAATCTGGCACAGGGCAGATGGAGCCTAGAGACATCAGACAGCTGAAGGCTTTCTGGAGAAAAATAGGATAGAGGTTGGGAGTTTGGAGGCTTATGACCCAAGAAGTCGGCGCTTGAACACCCCTCTGCTTTCACCAATCTAGTCAGCAGTAGGTAGCCAGCTCAAAGAATGAGGTGGTTCTTCCTACAAGGGCAAAGTAGAAAAGAACATGGAATGCATTTCAATATGAAGAATGAGCTCTCTCGGCAAGCACATCTCAGAAACTCTTTGAAAGGGTTAGTCCTGTGCTCCAATTTCAATATGGAGAAAGTGTGCCTCGTTTATTCGGATACACACCCCAATACTGGATGCTGCAGTTGAAACCAACCAGATCAGACAAGAACCTGTGACTTCACTTGAGAAGGGTGAACCTTTCATCCTTGGTGACATTAATCGTGTGGTCAGAGGGTTGCAGCAGTAATTCATCAGTAATGAGAGAGAATGGAAAGCTGTCCTCAGTAGCATTGTGACCTTGAAATTGGCCCTTCCAACCGACCAAGATGCCTATCCACGTGGATGCCATTAGCCCAGTGTAGGTCCCTCTGTACACCTTTCCTGTACAAGTACTTGTGCATACACCTCTTGAACGCTGTAACTGCCTCTGTCACCTCCTTTGGTAGCTCGCTTCAGATATTCACCAAACGCTGGTGGTGAAAAACTTGTCCTTCAGATTGCCTTCAAACTTCTCCCTCCTCACCTTAGATCTATGCCCTGGTGTGATAGTCTCCCCTATACTGTGAAAAAGGTTCTATCTATCCTGTCTATGCCCCTCAATTTTCTAAACCTCTATGAAGGTACCCATCAGCTAATGATGTTCAAGTGAAAATAAACAGTGTTATGTACCCCGTAACTGGGTCACTTATCAGCAACGATAGAGAGGTCCGTTGAAGTCTGATGGTACTATTTTTAACAGTATTTACTGGTAAAAATACACAAAAATACTATCAATGCCAACATATAGATAATATACATCGTCAATACTAAATCTAAAAGCGCGGGTATAATAATAATCAATAAGAAATAGCTCTATCGTTGTCTAGGGGATAATGTATTGTCCGATGGAAATATAAAAGTCACTTTAGTTCATTCAAGCTGCAGCTTTTGGTTGGAGAGAGACAGATGTTTAAACTTGCCCGCTTTTCCTTTTTAATGATGTCGATCCTTCGAAATGACATCGATGGTGATCTCTTCCTTAGCTAAGCTGCCTTCCGTGGTAGGGCCTCAATCCTGGGGCAACGGGAAAGGACACACGTGGGCCTTCCACCGGCTGTCGCTATTAAACGCTGTCACGGGACTTCCAGCGTTTCTCCTGGTGCGTGTCAAGGGGCCGTTCCCCAGACCCTCTTTTATCCCCACTCATGGGGTCTCAGATGTCAATCAGGGTGGAATGATGCCATCCCCCAACCAGCCCACGTTGCCTGAGGGCTTCCACGAAGCATAGTATTCAATACACAATTCCGTCTCCAAGAGACAATGACCTGTTCCGTGGCTTTGTGTCGCTGAGGGCCAGGACATTCCAAACTTCTCTCTCTCATTTCCAGGGTCTCCTGACCTGACTTGTGATCTTATTTTCCTGAAGAAAATGGTTATTTTAAGCTCCTTTCAGTGTGTCCTAGATGGACCCATGAGCAATCCAGACTTGGCTCAGCCTGGAGACATCCAGATAATATTTTCCTGATATTTACATGGTTGGATCTGATGCCTAAAAAAGACCCTCCAAACCCAGAAAAAGTTTTCCACCCTCACCCCCTTCTCCCCTACCCTCAACAGCAAATCCATTCTTACAACCATAGATCCCCATTCCAGACAACAATTCTGGGGAATTGCTTGGAGTGTGTCCTATTGCAACCTGCAGTGTGTTTTGCCATTTGTATGGTGCAGTCTGTGATTTCAGGACAATTAAAAGCTTCAGCCAAGCAGCACTGAAATACCAGAAAGAATAATAACTTTCTATACACAGTCCCACAAACCTACAATTAGATGGTTTGATGTTTTTCTTTGAACAACTTCCATGGTTTTCTTTGTTTTGTGGCTATCTGGAGAAGACGAGTCTCAGTTGTATACCACATACATACTTTAATATTAAACAAACTTGGAACTTTTGACTAATCCAGTGTCTTGGTAAATTTTACTGTGCAAATAACTTCAGGCTGATAGACTGGAAAGAGTTCACTTAGTTCTTTTGAAAAATGTCAATGCTTTTTGCATCCATTTGAAGGGCAGGTGGAGTCTTTGTAAGAGCATGGGGTGCTGTGAAAGACTTGGATAAATAAGATGCACTAATTTATGTGGCAAGTGTATCAATATTTTCTGTTTTTCTGACTTTGTTCACCTGCTATTAAAGACAATGTCAAAAATGCTCAGCTGTTAATTGCAGTTCTAAGTTGGCCCCTCAGTTGATAGAACTAAGAGGTGCAGATTATACGGTGGACTGACTTTGGGTGACTGAAGTAACAAGCAATCTTAACATTGCAGTTGTTGACTTGCATTTGATGATGTTGTATTCATTTCCACTCAACAGGGGTTACTGCCAGTAATTGCCTTTGGGTTTGGGGTAGGCAGACGGCTGAAAACCTCTAGCTCTGAAGCCAGTCTTTTTTTAAAAAATCTTCCTGTGAGATTGCAGGATGAAGAGAATCTAAACTGGGCCAAGAGACAAAATGCAAGCGAGGACTTGGTTTCTCACAAACCAACAGTTGTGAAAAGATGATCAAGTAGTCCTCCAAGTGATCTTATTTTCCTGAAGAAAATGGTGATTTTAAGCTCCTTTCAGTGTGTCCTAGATGGACCCATGAGCAATCCAGACTTGGCCCAGCCTGGAGACATCTAGATAATATTGTCCTGATATTTACATGGTTGGATCTGATGCCTAAAAAAGACCCTCCAAACCCAGAAAAAGTTTTCCACCCTCACCCCTTCTCCCCTACCCTCAACAGTTGCCATTGGATGAGGCTTGGTGTAAAGTCAAATAATTTGGCAGACTGTCCAGTAAACATACTCAAACTCAATGTGTAACTAACTGCAGTCAGACTTGGGTTAGGTATCCTCGAAAGGTGGTTTTTCCTGCTCCCATACCTAAATGGAAATGGTACCAGCCATTTTCTATGAGAGTCGATCCTTGAGGTTTCACAGGCACAGCAAGAAAGATTTGGCTGGCACTGTGGACATGTAGTACAAGTAGTATTTGTGTTGAACTTTTGGAGTGACTTGATCCTAATTAGAACAGTTGGATTTGCTGAACTGATTTGTTTCCATTTTGGAGTGAGTGAAGGAAGAATGCAATGCAGAGCCCAGCTGTTGACTGAGTAAATCTACTTAATCTTGTTGACGATTGTGTGACTTTTGGAGCCGCAGTCCGCGGAATCTCATCTTCCTCTTCGTTTAAGCAGTGCTTCCAAAAGCCACCTTGTAGATCAAGCTTCCTTTTGTCTTCTGCAGCAAAACAACATCCCTGATTCTGATTCTTTTGCTCTTAGTCAGTTCGACATTTATGAACTTGACAAACGAGATTTGTAGCCAGGCCAGTGACAGGTGTTTGCCTGTTTCCCCAGCACTGCTGGTCTGTATCAACTTCCAGTGGTGTAGCACCTCAAACTTTAAAAATTCCTGAATTTTAATATCCCTCAATACTGTCATCCCACTTTGTATCCCTATTCTCCTTGGGCCATACAACTTTCTGAAATATCAAGTCCTGTGCTTATTGGAGCCTTGAACTCTGTCAGCCTCATAATCCGTTATATAATCCATAAACACAAATAATTCCTTATTTGTCCTTCATTTTCCGCTGTGGTAGTCGTACTTTATTGTCAATCTCCAAAGCTCTGGGATTCTGTCCCTAAGCAGTCAACTTTCCATCTTATTCTCCTTTTAGATTTTCCTTAAAACTGAGCCCCTTGACCATTGCTTGCTTTATGCCTTTGGCTGCATTCCTGTGAAATGCACAAAGATTTCCACATAAATGGAACTATACAACCTGAGGAGTTTGAAAGAAAATTCCATTATTCAGGGCTGAATAATGCTCAAGTGCCTGACACAAGAAAGATTTTTATCTGTCCTAATTTTCCAACCAACTTTTAGCATGTTTACAAAAACTATTTACTCAATTGTTAAAAAACATATAATACAGTGTGTCTCCTCATGTCACCGGCACCAGCCTACCCACCATCAAGGGCATGTATACACAAAGTTGCCAGAAAAGGTCCAGTAATGTCATGCAGGATCTCACTCGCCCTGCTTATTGGCTGTCCCACTCTCATCAGACAGGAGGCCACATAGCATCCATGTCAGAACCACCAGGCTCAAAAACAGCGACATTTCCCAAGCAGTGAGACTGATTGGCACTTCCCTCCATTAACCCACCCCTTCACACACCCAACAGCCACTACTTTATTATTTCCTGTCAGTCACCTTGTGAACAGACACATCTATGCCCTGGTGTCACTTTATGGACATACAATCAATCTCTGTATGAAAGCTATCTTGTTTGTTTATATTGTGTTTATTATTATTTATCCTTTGTACATTTTTGGGCTGCACCAGATCTAGTTTAACAATTATTTCGTTCTCCTTTACGCTTCTGTACAGGAAATGACATTGAACAACCTTCAATCTTGAATTAAAAAAGTTAAGACTTCCACAGACAACAGAAATTGCTAAATGGATCATTTTGCAAATCGTAGTAGTGAAGCTCTGCAGATGTAAACATACCAGTGTGGAGGTGCATTTATGTTCCATTCAGGCCTTAGAATGTTTAAAGTTCACCAATTCAACATTTGTTTTATATAATGAGTTAGAATACCATCGCAAAACAAAATGATCAAAGTCAAACTCAAAGAACTGACAGTGAATTCTATTTCAGTGAATATAGAATTATGAGCAGCACTTGCAATGCAGGGCATCAAGTCACAATAATTAGTCAGGAAAATGGTACAAATTTTGTCTTGTGATTTTTCTTTAAGTCTATTTTGTATTTGAACCTTCTCTTAGAAGTGTGTTATTGCTTATAATTCTAATGACTTGATTTTAGTTTTGGGAATATTTCAGGATCCAGTTGTGGTTAGAATGGGGTGTTTGCTATGAAAGCTGCAGGCTGAAAGGATTTGAAATGGAAGAAGTCATCATGCTTGTGTGCAAACTATGCCATTCATCATGTCCTTTATATTCTGTGGATTTTAGTCAATATTCTGAAGCTGTCCGAGCTTGAAGGCCCAATAATAAACATGTGGAAGAGAGTATGTGCGGTTTTTGGTATTTCTATGTATAATGAATGGTTTGGGTCAGTGTAAGTTAAAGGTACCATCATCTTTAACTGCAGTAGCAAATATACGAAAGTAGAAATTAAGGTTTTAGTGCCTCTATATCCCAAAATTTATCCACATCATGATGGATTTTGTGAATTCTATATATAATGATGGAAAAATAGCAGTTTAACAAAATTATAATGACTGATGCTTTTTCACCGCCTCCCTTGCCATCCAGCATTTGAGTAAACAAACGTCCCTGACCCATGATGGGGACGTTTTGGTGAGGGTCTTCATCTTTCTTCTACGCTGATTTTGTTCAACACTGGTTGTTACTGCAGCAGTACTCTACAAGTTATATAGTCGTAACTGGTTTTGGTTTTAAGAGTATTTTGGGATGTAGTTGTGGAAATTGCATGGGCAAGCTGCAGCCTGGAAGGATACTAAATGGAACAAGATTAGGTTGCAGATATAGTTATATATGCTTCCATTCCACATGAGCAGAACTCCTTAAGGCTGTTTTTCTCTAGAAAGACTGGCATGGTTGTGATATTTCACCTGACCAGCCTTTCAATCAGCTGTAATACCCAGCACCATGTTCCTGCTGTAGTATCATAGTATCACGGTGTCCAGTTTCAAGGCCAACAGGAAGAGCATCACTCATACTGATACGCAAAGAACGTTAGGTTGACCGAATACCGTTTGGTTTGGCACCATGATTGAATGTATGTATTGCAATTCATGAACTGTCCACCTGAACCAATAGAGGATGTCACTGCTATAAAAAGATGTGAATAAAAAGTGGGAAATTCCCCTCCAGTGCAGGAGGTTACTCTGCTTCAATGTGCCTTACATTGTAAATGTTGTTCAGTCTGTAATAAGCAGTTGTCTAATTCCATGTTCATGGAAAGCTGTCATCATGGATCACCTTGAAGGGATCAGTCAACGTGCTGTGGTTTGTTCCTATGACGCACTTCCCCAAACTCAGACTACATTGACTGATTGCAACATCCAAAAGGTCCATGAACTGAAGGAGATTCTGCTGATCAAAGGTTAACTCTGCTGTGTTGTCACCAGCTGCGTATTGCACAAGTCCAGACTCACTTCTCTGGCAGTTGTCATGCTTTTCTATTGGCCCATCCCTTCATTGCTCTTTTCCCCACAGTCTGCCTGAATGTAATGCATGATGCTGACTGTGGAGAACGAGAATCTATCCTCTCTGGTTCATTTGCTCATTTCAGAGCCTGCTCTTATTGAAGTGCATAGCTTCTGATCCATAGTTCAACTAGAGCCTTCACTGAGCTGGCAAGCAGCCGTAAGAGAAGATTCTACATCTGTCACCACTAGTGACATGAAGAAATAACTAAAAGTGGGCCAAAGGAACCTGTCCTGCCATTCTGTCAGATTGAGGGTGATGCTTGTCCTTGCCCATAATGCTGCTCTGTTTCCCCCCCGTAAAATTTGATTTCTTTGGTATCCAAAAATCTGTTGATCGTATTAAAGAACTTGGAATCAACCGGCCTAAAGTGTTACATTTCATTGCTAGAAAGTATTGTTGGCATTCTTTTTCCTGATCTAATGAGTTTGGCTTATTTTTCAGGTTTTCCTTGGCATAGTTCACAACAGCTGCCCTCTGATAATTCAGTTTGTTGATGTTTAATTTGATTTCCTGCCTCTTCTAACCCAAACACTCATTTCTGCAACAATTCACATTAAATTTGTACCACTTTTGATGAGCTTTGTTTCGACATCACATCTTTCAGTGGGCAGTTGGAGGAAGAAGGGAAGTGCCTTCATGAAGAGCAGTTTAAAAACTGTGGGAAAGACTCAGTTCATTCAAAACATCTGTGACTTAAGACTTTGAGCTTGTCTGTCTTTCACCATTGTGCCTGATGAGGCTTTATGTCACTTGGCACCCATTTAGAGTGTGTACAGCCAGTTGCTGCCTGTTGAGCCATTCTTCAGCAATACACTAACATTTCATCATTGCATGAGTCAGGGCACATCCCACAGTGTGCAGAGCTGCATTCAGCCAGGACCTGCTTAGCTTCAGGCTAAAGAGTTCTGGGATTTGTAGTCTTGCCCAGATTCCCTCTTGTCTGATTTTATATTATCAAATTATCTGCTCCTCTTTCTGATAGCTTGCTGTGCACAATTTCTGTATTATAGCTCTGGCTGTTCAGAAACATTTAGAGTATTCTGGCATATCCTAGGAATATGAAAAGTGCTATACAATTCATTTTTTTTTAAATTGACTGCAATTTTTAAAAAACAAGAACTAGCTGCCAGTGTCATTAATTTTTTTGCCATTGGGACAATTTTGTAACTGCTGTTTTTCTAGTGCTTATTGAGGTTGAGTGTCTCTGGCTGAGAGGTAAAGGGATTATCACTGGCTTGATGCAACTTATGGAGCTAGTCCTGTCTTGAAGGAAGGAGGGCAGACTTTTGGATAATTGAGTGGTCTGCTGGCCTTGTGCTCCTATACAAAGTGGGAGGTGGTTTCCGCAAAGGCAGCTTGGAGCCTAACACCTGCAGTGTTTGAACTTGTATTGGTGTAGAAAGCTGCTGGTGTTGCCCAGCCATGGAATGCATGGAGATGGTCAGAGAGTTGTACAGCACGGAAAAAGCATCATTGGTTCAATTAGTCTATGCCAAATTAGAAATGGCAAGTTGCTTTGAAATAATGTCTGTGGGACTGTAGGATTACACCAGAGATAGGAAAACTCCACCTTCAGCTGTTATAGTAAAATTTCATAGAGCATTTTATGTAACTACATGTATGCAGTTGCTTTGAAACATCACTGTCGTCCTCAAGCAGCATGGGCAATCTCCCTCCAATACTCCAATGTACTGTGTGGTACTAGGCTTGCTGCCAGTGACAGAGGGTGTCTGAGTCTGAGATAGGTTCTGTTCAAAGGTGCTCTCCATTCCCAGCTGTTAGGAAGGAACTAAATGGCAGGAGTTAGATAGTTTTACAAAGATTGATAGTGAAGGATAACAGAAGTGTAGCCACAAGTATTGGCAAATACAATTTAACATTGGAATGGGTGGTGAAAAGCCTGGTCTTGTTATCTAAACTGAGCTTCTATTCCAATGTGTCCTTCACAACATGAGGCTATCACAATGAGCCGTACAACTCAATGAAGTACTTTTGGAGTGTATCTGGAGTCATTTGGGAGGAGGCCAAGTTGTCAATATGCACAGCAAGATCCCACCAAGGAAAGGAGGTAGAGATTCATTAATTTGTTTAAAGCTGCTTACAGCTTTGAATGATAAATTTGATTGGGCCCAGGCAGCTAAAAGAATTTGATGTTGATGATAGGATTTAATAAAATTAGAACTATGATGGACAGTGTACATTACTGTGCACTGCCAGTTCTTTTGACCTCTGGGTCATTGCTGTGTCAAAAAAATCAGTTGAATTGAAGGGTTCTTCTTTGCCAGGCATTCCCTGCCCTGCACTGATGATCCCCTTCTCCCATCTCCAGCCCTCAACCTCCTCCTCTTGGACACCTTGCTCCGGTTCTCTGCCTGTTCGGGATCTTTTCATCTTTAATTGCCAATGGGACATAAAACATCTTGACTTCAGCACTCTTCTCTGAATCTTACCCCTTCTGAACACAGTGCCCTCCAGTCTTTCCACACCAATCCCAACCTCTATCAAAGCAACAGACAACTGGGGTGTTGTTGTACCTCTTACCCTGCTGAGGCCAGGTGGCAACTCTCTAGAGACATCTTACTTTTTCTTTTGAAAAGGACCCCATGCAGGACTACGAGGACATGGCCTTCAGCACCATCACCAATCTCATCAACTCCGGAGATGCCTCGTCCAAGTCCAGAAACCTCATAGTTCCCTTATCCTGCATTGCTCCAAGATCCACAAACCTGGCTGTCTGGGTGGGTCCTTTGTTTCTGCCTATTCCTGCTCCACATACCTTGATCTATTTTATCCTCCTCAGTTCAATCTCTTCCCACCCACGTTTGTGAACCTTCACCTGCTCTTGTTTCAACTTTCAGTTCACTAGACCCAGATCACTTCATTTTCACCCTGAGTGTCCAGTTCTTTTTAACCCCCCCCCATCCAATTTTCCTCCACCATGACTCTCCTCTGTCTGGTGGAACTGGTCCTCAATCTCAAATTTTGTTTCCGGCTCTTCCCACTTTCTCCAAAATCAAGGTGCAGCTATTGGCACTTGCTGTACTCTGTGCTTCCAATGCAGCCTCTGCAGTGATGAGACCTGACGCAGATTGGGGGACCACTTTGTCAAACACCTGCCTTTGATTTATCTACAAAAAGCAAGATATCCCGTAGGCACCCATTTTAATTCCAGTCCCCTTTCCCATTCTGCCAAGTCGCTCCATGGCTGCCTCTACTGCCACGATGAGGGCAATTTCAGGTTGGCGGAGCTACTCCTTGTCTTCCATCTGGGTTGTCTCCAACCTGATGCTATAAGCATTGATTTCTCTGTCTGGTAATTTTCACCCTTCCCCCCTTCCCTTGTTCTTGAATTCCCCATCTCTGGCCCCCTTCTTGCCTCTTCTCCTCACCTGCCTGTCACTCCCCTCCTGGTGCCCCTCTTTCCCCTTCTCCCATGGTCCCTGCACCTCTCCTATCAGATTCCTTCTCCAGCCCTTTACTTCCCCCCCACCCCCATCACCTCCTAGCTTTTTTACTTCATTCCTCTCACCCATCCATTTGGTTTCACCTTTCACATTCTAGCTGGTACTGCTCCCCCTCGTGTCTCTGTGTGTGTGTGTGTGTGTGTGTGTCTCCCCCCTCCCTCTCTGTCTCTCTTATGTGGAACAAGAGTTGGCAACAGAGGGTGGATACAGGTGATGAGGGGTGATAGGCACATGGAAGGGGGAAAAGACTGGGGAGAAATGAGGGACCTGCTGAAGGAAAAGGTGGAGCATGGAATCCAATAAGGAAGGTAGGGCAGACAGATGAAGGTGTGTGTGTGTGTGTGTGTGTGTGTGAGATTGAGCAGGTCGAGGAGAAGGAAACTGCTGTAGGTGGATGGGAAGGGTATGTATAGGAAGAACTTGGTATGTAGGGAGGAGAGAGAAAGAGATGGGGTGGGGATGGAAGCATATTGCCAGCATTTGGGGAATGTGGTGGCTATGCAGTTGGATTGCAGACCACCCAGGTACAAGGCAAGGTGCTGTTTCTTTAGTTTGCATTGTCCTCACTTTGGCAGTGGAGGGGGCTGGGAACAGGCAGGATGAAGTGGGGAGGGTGATTACAAATGGAAGCTCCATGACCATAGTGGGTAGAGTTCAGCCCTTGGTAAAGCAGTAACCTGTGTGCTTGGACTTACTGATATACAGAAGGTCAAATTACATCATAACTCGACCAACCAATCACAATACACGCATGCAAAGTTTGTCACCTTAATGCTTTGAATACAGTTACTCATTTGAAAGCTGTTTTTGTTGGAAAATAAACTGCTGTTTACATCTTGCTTGCTTATCCCAATTCTTTTAAGTGACGAATATTAGTGTACTTTGTTAAGATCATTTTATTTGGTCATTGTCTTCATTCAAGCATTCCTCACAAGATTTTTTTTGTTGTCAATGGATCAATCCAAAGTAGCTGAAAGTGTTCTTTTTCAAGACTCTCTGCATGTTCCAACTTGCTATGAATGTTTAAAGTTTCTTTGTCCTAAACAGGAGTCACGCCCAAGGCAACTTCTAGATTTTGCATTTGAAGTGATACTCTCTCACTCTTGCAGCATTTTTTGCTATTGTTCCATTACTTACTCAGTTGGAAACAATAAATGATTTTCACTTTCATCACTTTGAGGTAAGGTATAATTTTCAGTTTTGGCCAGAATTGTTTGTTTGCCGTAGTACAGTCAAAATTGAAATTTCGGCATTACTTGCAGCGTGCTGGAACTGAGCAGACCTGTTGTGTACCAGTTTGAACCTGCCTTTTGCAGTCAGAGCAACAGTTCACTCCTCAAACCATCTGAAAATCTCATGCATTAAGTTGTCTTTTTAGGAAGCATACCTAATTGAATTTGATAGATAATTGGGATTATTCGGTAGAGTCCTGGTGTTGCACCATCTCTGGTGGTTAATGGCTTGAATGTCAGACACAGATAATTTCTGTTGGTTTTTGAGTGGAAATTTAGTGCAGGTGCATTAACTGGCCACATTGTACCTGAATATGTTTTAACCATTCCATTTAGCATTGAGTTGAAGCTGCTTGCTTTACCTTTAACTGTTCCATTCAGTAAAAAACTGGAATTGTCATTAACCCTTGAGTTTCCTCTATACTGCTTACATTAAAATTGACTGATTTCTGCTTACTGGCACATACATTCAACTGTTAATACTGAGTTATGCTGTAAGACTAATGTCATTACTGATGGTGTTTCCACTGCAAATATATTGAATTTCTCCTATTTTTCTGGAATGACTGACTTCCGAGAAGCTGCATTATTATTCACACTGTACAATCGGGGTTGTAGATATTAACTTGCAGACTGTATTAGCAATCTTTTTTTACAGTAGGGCTAAAAAAATAAAACAATAGACTGCAGTGGTTTCAATCTATCACCATTAATTTTGAACTAACTGAATATACTCTGCAAGATGGTTGCCATGTTAACACAGTGATTCCATTTAAGTGAAATGTGAGAAATATTCTTGTACAGGATTCATTAGAGTACCAGAATAATCCTCTATCTGTAATTATTGCTTTACTTTGGCTAAGTGTCTTTCTCTTAATTGCAAGTTTGGATCAGGCATCAGTAGATTTCATGTTGAAGGACATCATTATTCCCAGTCCAATTCCCTTCCAGTTTCTTTGGTGGGGAGGGTTAATGCAATCAAGGTGATTGTACTGCCACGATTTCTTCATCTTTTCCAGTCAATTCCACGTTTTATTCCTCTATCATATTTTAAGCAATTGGATTCAATTATTATACCCTTTATTTGGAATTATAGTACCATTAGAATTACTAAAAAAACACTTTTCAAACCCCAGGGAAGCAGGTGGTTTTGCCCTCCCGGATGTTAAAAAGTATTACTGGGCTGCCCACCTATCCATTCTTGCATGGTGGAAAAAAAGGCCCACCCTCTACCTCAGACTCGTGCCCAGCATGGTTCCTCATTGAGCGAGTGCTTTGTAAGAAGACTTCCTTACCAGCTCTCCTTAATAGCCCCACTGCAGTTAATAAGTCACATTTTAGTAACAGCTTTGGTTGGCAGCACTATAAGAATTTGGAAGCAGATTCAACTACACATTAAGGCCCCAAAAACTTATATTGACTCTCCGATTTGTGACAATCATTCCTTTTTGTCTGGCCTGAATAATACTGTTTCTTCTTCCTGGAAACAGAGTGGCATCTGTTATGTAGGTGACCTATATATTAATGGAAACTTTGCCTCATTTGCACAGTTACAAGCAGTTTACAATATCCGTGCATCTAGTTTTTTCAGATATTTACAAATTCAAGATTTTATTAGGAAGTATATAACTAATTTCAAAGCTTTAGACAAACATAAGTCCCTGGAGGCAATAAATAAATTTGATCTGGTTACTCGTAGTGCCGTACCCTATTTTTATCAGATCCTACATAATGGAGCTCGGGTGAATACTGCAGGTCTTAAACAGGCATGGGTGGATGAATTGGGTATAGAATTGACAGAGGAGATCTGGGATGAGTGTTTAAAGAGTGTACATGATTGTTTGGTCAACATCAGACACAGACTTATACAGTTTAAAACAATACATAGACTCCATTATTCCAAAGAGAAGTTGCACAGCTTCTACCCTGATGTTCCACCAGTTTGTAATAGATGTAAATCTGAGAACAGTAACTTGTCACATTCATTCTGGTCATGTTGTAAGCTTTATGCATACTGGAGAAGTATTTTTCACTGTTTCTCTGAGGCTTATGGGAAGCGGTGTGAACCACACCTGCTCATTGCCATCCTTGGAGCAACAAGCTCCCTATCTTCAGTCAATAAGTATGAAAAAATGACTATTGTTTGGAATGGTGATTGCTAAGAAGTTAATCCTGCAAATGTGGAAAATGGACCCTTTGCCTACATACGATCTGTGGCTGAGAGAACTGGCAAATACTTTACATTTGGAGAGACTGAGACTATGTAATGAGGACAGAGGGGACATCTTTGAAAGGATATGGGCCCCTGTATTGGACTTGCTTACAGGGTGAGGACTGAGGTTTTCTGGTGCAATGCACCTCTGCTGTGTATGTTTACTTTTGCCTTTATATTATTCTCCCTTTTGCTGCTCAATATTTAATTTGATTTTGTTAAGGGCATTTTTTTTTGTGAACGTGCTGTACTTTTTTGTACGTAGGAAAAAAGAATAAAAAAATAAATAAAATTATTCCCAATCCAGTATTTCCAAGAAAACATTCTAGTGACATAAATGTGATTTGGAGGTCTATAGTCATCTTCATTCCTACCACTATTGCCCTCCCTCCTTCCAATTGAGGGGTGAGCTAGCGAATTACACTACTGGAGTGCTGATTCAATTTGCCCAAACCTGGCCTTGAACCCTAGGGAAGTTTGTTGCAATTCCACAAATATCAAATGGTGCATTTAACTGCTAAGCAATGATTTATTTGACTCATGTCTGTCTGATAAAGGAAGTGAAACTATTTCAGAGATGAGCTTGCAAACCATTGGTAAGGTTGCCAAGTGTCAACCAGATGCAGGAGTGAAGGATTCAGCGCACCCTATCATTGAAGTCTTTCGGCTGGCATGGTTCTGCCCTTGCTTCATTGATCTTGCTTGTTGAGGGGTGTCCATCTGAAACCAGGTGATGCCTGAATTTTTTTTTAACCAAAGATGGAGAAAGAATTACTTAATGCTTCCATGAATTAAGTAACAGATTATTAGCTTGGATGTTTTATTTTTGCAGATCAACTTGCCAGTTGACAGTGTTGTGGCTGCTATTGCTATGGGCATGCTACTATAGTTATGGTATCGGAGGGGAGATGATGTTACATACGTCAAAGAGTGCTATTTGATTCTATTTGGTGTATTAGAAGATGTGTGGCAATGTACGGGAGAGGCTTTGAATCTGGTGCAAGTGTTGGATAGGTGCTGGCACAGAAACCAGGTGACCATTATCTCTGATGTTACAGAAGTTGTCCAATTTAGGTACCTCATTCAGTAGCAGTATAGTACAGTGCCTGGCAGTCTCTGGATATGTGGATTCAGTAGGGTTAGTTGCTTATTTCCTTTACAACAAATGCCAATAGTCCCACAAAATTATAAGAAGGGTGAGATAAACTGTAACATTGTCCAAATATGGAGATGTTTACACCTGTACCTGAAGCAGATTGTTACCTCTTGTGTAGTTGGTCTGTGCACTAGTCTTGATCTTTCAGCAGATCAGAAGTGCAGGAAATCCTCATTCCTGTTGGTCAATGTTAGGATGGGTTGAGTGTCTCTCCTAGATCTTGGGGTAAGTGGCTTGTGAATCTGTACCTGGTATAACTGCAACTGTTGTGCTAGATGTACAGTAGGAATCTGCTGCCAGATAGAACACCTGATAGAAATTATTCATATTTTTAAATGAGAAAATAATGGAGAAACATGGATTCTGCAGATTCTGGAAATTCAGAGTAACCCAGAGGAACTTAGGTCAGGCAGCATCTGTGGAAAGAAATGAAGAGACAATATTTCAGGCCAAGACATCAGATGCTGCTTGACCTGCTGAATTCCTCCAGAATTTTGAGTGTGTTATAAAATAATGGACAGCATGTTTTGGAGCTTACTGATAACAAATCTTGAAAAAAGTGTGGAATTGGCTCACTACAATTGGAAGTATCACCTCCTTCATCAGGAGTTATAGGATAGCAATGGGCCCTTTGGAACATACCTTTTGTACCGATCATTTAGCCATGTCAAATCAAGGCTTTGTCACTGCCGTCAGGATTACGCTAGCAAAGGAAATAAACTTAAGTAGCTTTCCTGCATTTATTTTAGAGCACTTTCAGCTGGGACTGTTGATGGAAACAGAATGATTGCAAGTTCAGTAAGTGTTTCCTCTGTTCATCCAGTCTGCTGTTCACATAAATGAGCTTTTACTTTAGCCCCATCACTCCTACCGGGGCACAGGCTGCCAGAGTCCTTTGTCACGGACCAGACTTTCAGGTTGACCCCAGGTGTAGCCCATCTTGTTAAAGATCTTTCCCCTCCCAGGGTTGAGGTCTTTGAGCTCTGATTAGTGTTTCTGTAGCTCTGCGTTTTTAGGGGATAGGTTTGCTAGCCCCCTGCTCAACCCTCCTCGTTTTGCAGCTGGGCTTAGGACCGTCAATAGTGGAGTCAAATGATCCTTGGCACAACCTGAATGAAAGCCAAGTTTTTCTTTATCGGTATGCTGTTTAAGTGGATAAATGGTGTTTTTCTTAATGTTTTTACATTCCTTATGAGTCATCGCAGGTTAAAAATCGTACATTTCCTATGTTTTAACTGTTTCCTCATTAATTGATTTTGAAGTGTTCCCTCAGCACACAATGAAAACAAGCTAATTAACAAACACGTGTTTGCTGTATTAGAGAAATTTCCTTTGCTTTGCTGACATTTTGCTGCTACCCAGATGAGCAACTCTCTCTAGCCTCATGTGGAACAACTGATTCTCTTTCCACATACACTACCTGATCTGCTTAGTTTTTTCAGCATTTGTCATTTCCTGTTTTTAACTTATTCATGTATATATAGCCACCACCTTTCCATTAACAAATCGTTACACACATTTAGAATGCTAATATGCTGATAACTGTTGCCATTAAGCCATTTCACTCAGTTTGTTCTACCCCATCTCTCCTTCTGAATACTAGTTTGCATCACTATTTCCAGCTACCAAGGGTTGCAGATCTGAAGCATTAGTTGTTTCCCTTTCTATAGAGGCTGCATAACCGGAGCTTTCTGGTAATTCCGGAGGTTTTGTTTCAGATTAAAAGCATTTGCAGCTACTTGTAACTTGATTGCCATAACATCAGACATTAAATCATTTGTTTTCTCTGATCCTTTGTATATTATTATTATTAGGAATAAAGTATTTATAAAGGAACAAAGCTCTTTATGTTCAGAGTGTCATTTGGTCAATACACTGAGTAGTGTTGGCCCATCTTTGTATACAGTATAACACAATGGCATCCTGTGGTGATGCACTGTTTCATTTTGACACTATGATGTAATGAACTAAGAGAATTTGTACTTTGGCAACACGGGACCAGCAGAAGTCAGTCATCACCTCAATGATCAGTGAGTTTTAGTTAAACTTTGCACTCTAAGCACGATTATAATCCCCTCAGCTGATACAAGAGTTTTTATTTTAAAATCAAGCCGGTCTTCTCTAACACTCAGAGAAGTTCTCTGCCAATGTGTTTGAAATAATTCTTATAACTTGAGCTGCGCAGAGTTGTTGAGTTTTTTCAGTTGGTTATCGGTGATTGGAAAATTATCCTGTGTGTTAAGGTGCATGGATACAATCAGCTAGACAATATGGAACTACCTTATTTAAGGAATTTAAAACCTTTATAAAGCTAGTTTGCCTCTCCAACTGTTGAATGATCTATGTTTTCACTTTTACAACTTCAGCTAACAATCAATGGCAATTTTCAAACTGCTCACACTGTTCAGTAAACAATTCTTTCACATTTAACATATGATTTACAAACCTTCTGTAATCCCCATTTGGAAATAATGTTATCTGACACTTTTGCTGTGACTCAGTGCAGATTTGGTGGGATTGAATGGTCCAATTTATGTAAATTGGTGAGCACGTGCTTTTATAAATGGAGAGAAAGGGCTGCCAAGCTCTGTAAAGTTTGTGTCTTTTCAAAGGAGAACAACACATACCTTTTGACGGTCAGCAAGCTGAATCACAGAGAGGAAAAAAACATAGCTGGGGGGACTTTATCCAGATGTTGATGGGCAAACTTCCAAGGTTTATTCATAACCATACAAGGCAGGATTTCCTTCCTGTTTCTTCACATGGACCTGTCTGACAAAAATGCCTTCTGCGACTTGGTGCTCACCCCGTGGGTGCATGGCACCTTGGGGAAAATTCTCTGGATAGAAGCAAAAGAATTAATATTAGATACAGAAATATAAAAGTTGAGCTGAGGGTAGAAGTAAAGTTCTGTTTTTTTTATCCCTATTTTGAAATTCTGACCCATAATAAGTGAATTGATATCTGAATTGATTGAAAGGTAGAGTCATAGAGTGATAATACAACACGGTTTGCAGGCCCCATGGCCCAGTGAGTCCATGCTGATTATGTGCCCACCCATCTGGCCCAATTTCCTGCATTCCATCCATAATCCTCTGTGCCTCATACCTGCATGGGGTTGTTAAATAATTCCAGCATCTGATTTCCACCATCTGCATAATCTCTTAGGTTTAATTAATATTCTATTGCCCATGGCTCAACCATTTCCTCTACTTGCCACCCTTTGTGTGTGGAAATGTTTCCCCTTTCACCCTTCATTTATACCCCTAATTTTGGACTCCACTACCCAAAAGAAAAGACTGCTATCATTCACTTTATGCCCCTCATGATTTTATAAACCTGTTTTTGTCTGCCCCTCATTCTCCTGTGCTCCAAAGAATGAATTCATAATGACTCATTGAATGGCTCATATAAGTTTGAAGATGTATCTTTATCCTTAGCTCTGTGCTTCACTCTCATCTTAGAGACTATTTCCCGATTAGCTCAGAAAATGAAACAGCGAATCTGCTTGCATATTCCATAGTGTGTGGAGTAAACATTACCTTCCCATTGTTCCATGGGTGAGACCCATGTTTGCCTGCTTAAATCGGCTATTTGCCACCATTTATTCCAATAATGTGAATTTGCTATAAATAATTGAGTTTCCTATAAATAGTTTAAGTCATTCTTAATCCTTCTAATATTTCTAAAAATCCTGTGTAAAACTTGGATGATTTTAATTCACAAGCAGGCATTTCTATTATCCCTTGTTCACAGCTACAAAGCACCAACAAGGAGGTAAAATAAAGTGCAAGTTTTTCTGATTTCTCTGTCAAAGCTTAAATTATTTCATTCATTGTGTTTTGTGCCAATGGTTGACAAGATTTAATGTGTTACACTAGGGAGGTTTTGCCTTTATTTTCCTACCCATAGTTAATTGTTAGGACTGAAGAAGGATCATTTTCCTCAAAAGTTAACACTTTCCCCTCTGCTCAGATGCCACCTGACCCTGAGTATTTCTGGCATATTTTGTTTAATATTTTGTGCAAATCTAGTCTTTTTCTTTTTTCAGTGACATTAGGATAGGTGACAATGAGTTACAAGATGTGCATACTCTTATTTAATCATGGTATATCCCCAAGAATGAGTAGGCCATTTACATCCTAACTGCTGCCACCATTTGGCAAAGGTGTGAGTGCAAGTGTGCATAAGACAGTTTGGTAGAAAGTGCACAAGCAAGTGTTGTTTGAAGGTTTCACTGAATTGTCTGCACCTTTCTGTAAGACTGGTCTGGCTTTGTTCAACAGATGCACACGGGTGAATGTGTCGTCAAGAGAGATTGTAAGACACCAAACACTGAAGAAACTCGTTGGCTCATAGATGTTGGCCTGACCCACTAAATTCCTCCAGTATTTTGAGTTGCTCTGGATTCTAGCATCTGCAGTCTCTTGTGTTCAACTGAGACATGGACTCAGTACTTGAACATCTGAGGTTTAGTGGTTAGCAAGTAGGAGAGCAACACATATGAACTGCAGTTGCAACTCAGCAGGCCAGGCGGCATCTATAGAAAAGAATAAACAGCCGATGTTTCGGGCCTAGATCCTTCATCGGCACTTGACAAAAGGTCTTGGCCTGAAATGTTGACTATTTATTCCTTTCCATAGGTGCTTCCTGGCCTGCTGTGTTCCTCCAGGTTGTGGGGGGGGGGCAGGGAGAGGTGGGGGTGGTTGGTGTGTGTGTGTGTATGTTGCGTTCAATTTCCAGCATCTGCAGATTTTCTTGTGTTTGGAGCTAGTAGGAAAAGGTTTGTACCTGGTGAATTCCTGTTTATGGTTACAATTCTAGTTCTATTTCTGTAAGTTGTTTGTATACTTCATCTTTGGATGTAATGTTGGGATCTTCTGAGATTTGTTTAGTCACCTCTTTGCAAGTTGAGCTTCACAGTGTTATTTTTGTTCTTCCAGTGTGGCTTCCAAAGCCAAATTTCTGGAGGCGATCCTTTTCCTTTTCACGTCAGTATTTGTGTGTCATAGATGCCATTTTTGTTTAGTGATTGCATTTTGGATGAGGGAGACTAAGATTTATAGCTGAGATGCTGTTCATGTGTAAATTAGCTTTTAAGTGTGTGGGAAGAGTCCCAACAGCAAATCGGTTTCAATGAATGAATGGGTCCAGTGTTTTTAGCATGGAAGCTTAAGGAGAAGCCATAGAGATGAACACAATGCACAAATCCTTTTAAACTTGGCTGTATTGGTCAAAACAGAAATAAGATCTGTTTAAAAAAAAACTGCTTCTAATCGTTATTAGAATGTGTTTCATAGGGGTAACGGATATTTTAAATTTAAAACTGTTTGGAATTGTGCTGAAGGTATCAATATCAATTGAATTGTTCTGACAGTTGCGTGATTCTAGGATTTCTCAGTTTTATTTTGCTCACTGCTCAGCAGATCGCAGACTGGATACCCCAAGTTAATCCAAGTACTTTTTGCTAATGCTTTAAAAGGTGGTGCTTATATTGGCTTCAAACCTCTGGCAATGTTCTTGGCTTCTGTAATAAGAGCACTAGTCCTATTGAGCAACTTGTGTTCAAAGGTGACTGCAAATATGTCCACTCGTGTTAGACAACTGGGAATGAAAACGAGAAGAAAAATCCTGCACTCAGTTGCCATCCAGACTTGCATCTCTGACTCGTCCTGTCCAGAAATTGAGGATTTGTAGGTATTGAGGTATTTGAGCCATGAAAACTCTGCAATTGGTTTCCTATTCAGCTCTTGGAATTTAATGTCGATTCTTGACTTGGATCTATTACGCTCCACCCTATCTTCAACAGCTTTGAAAATAATAGTTACTTCAATTGGCAACATAAAGTTATATATAAAAAAAGCTGCTCCCCAAGTGTTTCCTGTTTGCCTCTGGTGTCTTTCTAGAGACCAGAACCTAATAGGAGGAAACACTTGAGGAGCATTTAATTTGAATCTACTGGAATCAAGATTGTGTTTTTTTTTCACTTCTGAGTGAACTCTAAAATGTTTGAAACCAAGGTTGTCTCATCAATTACCAGTTGTCTGTGTTTCAAGATAATTGATCATCCTTTTGGGGTTGAAACAAATGTTGATTCATAGAATTATTTATGTGTTCCAGGTCTTAACTTTGTTATTAAATTGTTTTTTTTTAAATTAGTTTTTGATAAGACATGTGTTTATTAAAACAATTCTCTGGTCAGAATAATGTGGTTTCTATCCCAAGCTGTGGAATGGACCACCGCAGATCTCTGTTTTGTCTCACTCAGGCATGAAAGGATGTAATCTACCAACTGTACTGCTGTTGATCTTCCAGTAATTGATGGTCATTTGAATTCCACTTAATGGGGCCAATGTTTCGTACAGAAGGCAATTTGCAGTCAAATACTACTTAGTGTCAGTAAGACCAAAGAATTGATTGTGAACATCAGAAGGGGTAAGATGAGCGAACATATGCCAGTCTTCCCAGAGGGATCAGAAGCAAAAATGGTGAGCAATTTCAAGTTCTCTGAGGATCTATCCTGCGCCCAACATATCGGTACAGTTACAAAGAAGGCCTGATGGCAGCTATATTTCGTTAGGTGATTGATACAACTGAAATTTCTATAGGTGCACCATGGAGAGCATTCAGACCGGTTGCATCACCATCTGGTATGCTGGCCGTGGGTGGGGTGCATGCGCAAGATCAAAATAAGCTACAGAAAATTTGAAATCATTCAGCTGCATCGTGAGCGCTAACCTACAGGAGCCTGAAGGCGCGCACAATGATTCAGGAATAGCTTCTCCTCTCCCATCAGATTTCTGAATGGGTATTGAACCCATGAACACTACCTCATACTTTCTCCCCTCTCTTTTTGTACATACAGTTGCAAGAAAAGGTTGTGAACGCTTAGAAGTTTCCAGGTTTTCTGCGTTAACTACTCATAAAATGTGGACTGATCTTCATCTAAGTCATAATAATAGATGAACACAATGTGCCTAAACTAATAACACACAAACAGTTGTACTTTTTATGTCTTTATTGAACACATTGTTTAATCATTCACAGTCCAGGCTAGAAAAAGTTTGTGAACCCTTGTATGTAATAACTGGTAGAATCTCCTTTAGCATCAATAACCTCCACCAAATGTTTCCTGTAGGGGCTGATCAGACTTGCATAATGATGACAAGAAATTTTAGACCATTTCTCCATACAAACTATTTCAGTTTGTCAGTACTTGCATGGACAGCCCTTTTCAGGCCATGCTATGTCTTCTCAATTGGGTTAAGGTCTGGACTCTGATCTGGCCATTACAATACACAGGTATTCTTCTTTTTAAACTATTGTATTGCTGATTTATTCTTGTATTTCAAATCATTGTCTTGTTGCATCATCCAACTTCTATTAAGCTTCAGGTGAAGCTCTGCTACCCTGATATTCTCCTGTAAAATGTATAATAATATATAATACTGGCTAAAATCAAAAGCCAGTTTAATATTAATAGTATGTCTTAATTTTTGTATGTATCTTTACAGTTTTAATTGTATATTTCAAGGTGTTGCTGCATAACAACAAAATTCACGACATACACCAGTAATATTAAACCTGATTCTGATTTTGCCTGGAGCTATGTACTGGCTCCAATGGTACATCTGTTATGATTTTGAGACCAGTGGTTCAGATTAATTTATTTATTTATCGCATGGACATCAAAACATACAGTAAAATACGTTTGTGTTAACAGACAACACAACCTAAGGATGTGCAAGTGTTGTGTCGCATTCCAGCACGTACAGAGCATGCTCACAGTGTTTAGCAGAACAACGCAAGCAGCAACAGCAGAGCAAGCCCCTTTTCCCGCCTCCCACTCACACACGTGCCTCCAACCCCAGAACAGGATGCCTCTGGGCCTCTGACTTCCTCTGTGGACTCCTGGCTTTGATATTTCGACTTGCTGACCTCAGTCTCTGGTATCAATCCCAGTTCTTCACCAATAAAGGACCCTGAAGTCCAGGCTTGCCAGCTCACCAATCTAGGAGGTCATTAGTACTCATGCTTTCTGCCCACATGGACATCCAGTCCCTGACCAGGACATCCAGTCCCTGACCAGTCCTCATTCTCACTCTTCTTCATCCAGTGCTTGCCAGCCTGACATCTGTCAATCAGGGTTGCTGGCCTTTGACCCATGGAACACACCAGCTGACTTCTAGCTTCCCTATAACTGACCCTAAACCCTAACTTGACCAGTAACTCCCTGTTGTGTCCCCTAAACCATCCCTATGCACCCAAAAAAAAACCCCAACCGTATCTGAGCCATGATTTCAATGGAGACTGCAGTTCATCACCACCTTGAACAGTGCAAGAGTGGCCAGAAGATGTGTACCTCGCCTCTCCTTTCATCAATGGATATGTGTAGCTGCACCTTCTTTGTGGAGACCAAGCTGACTGCCTTTGCTTCTAGGATGTACTGCTTCTGTTTTCAAACACATACTATAACGTGAAGCTCTATTTTATATTATATTGGTCAGCGTTCCATCATTGTGTGACCAGACACAGTTCTCACCATCTATAAGTTTGCTGATGACACAACTATTGTTGGCAGCATTTCATTTGGTGATGAGGAGGTGTACAGGAGCGAGATAGTCCCAGCTGGTTGAGTGGTGTCACAGTGACAGCCTTGCACTCAACATCAGTAAGACCAAGGAATTGATTGTGGATTCAGGAAGGGGAAGTCAAAGAAACAGTGTAAAGGGTGAGTAGTTTCAATTCTCTGTCTGGTAGAATCTCTGAGGATCGATCTTGGGCCCAACATGTTGATGCAATTGCAAAGAAGGCACAGCAGTGGCTATATTGCATTAGGATTTTGAGGAGAATTGAAATGTCACCAAAGACACAAATTTCCACAGATCTGCAGTGGAGAGCATTCTAGCTCATTACATTACCATCTGGTATGGAGGGGCCTCTTTGTAGGATCGGGAAAAGGCCACAGGATGTTGTAAACTTTGCCAGCTCCATTGTGGGCACTAGATTCCTGAGCATCAAGGATGTGTTCAAAAGGTGATGCCTCAAATATTAGCACCCACCATTAAGGACTCCCATCACCCAGGAAGGACATGCCCTCTTATTATTACTATCGAGAAGGAGGTACAGGAAACTGAAGACACACACTCGGTGATTCAGGGGCAGCTTCTTCCCTTCATGGACAGTACCTCAGTATTTTTTTTTCCTTTTTGCAGTACATATTTAATTTTCTTTCTCTTTATATACTTGTAATTTTTAAATTATGTATTGCAGTCTAGTGCTGTCGTAAGACAACACATTTAATGACATATGCTAATGATATCAATTCTGACTCTGATTTGATGTATAACTCATTCATATAGTTCATAGAGGATGTAAAATAATTCAAGTGACGATGAGGGAGAATGTACCCTACTTAAGAAGAAGAGGTTGCCAATTTAAGACGGATGATGTGCATTTTCCCTGTTTTTTTTTGTGAATCATTGAAAATTCCTCCAAAGTGGGTACAGGGTGCTGGGGAGATTTGTAGTAGAGATGCAGAGTTGAGGTTACAATCTGATCAACCATGAATTTGTTGAATTCAAGCACATGTTCAGGAGGGCTGAATGGCCTGCTCCTGCTCCTGGTTTGCATCATAGTAGCATTAATAAAAGTGTTGCCACAGGAAATGACAACAACTGTTCACCTTGAAATCACTTAATTGAGGTCAATTTTACAGCAAGTTGTGTGTGCCTATAAATTGAGGGTAAAGGTCCATGGAAGTGTGAGACTTATAACAAGTACAGCCAGTTAAATATTAAGAGACTTAGATGAGAAATATTTCCTTGCATTTAATTTTTACTTAACGAAGATATAATTCTATCTATTTTGTTTTTCCATGTAATCCTTAAAGGGCCAAATTATCATTTGAATTTTATTGATTCTACAGTGAAAGCGTCTTCCATTTTGTACATTCTGGTGCAGGGTTTTGATTCCTTTCCACCCACTGATTCTGCGTGACGTGTTGTGGTCGACCAGCAGATTGTTGCTCCGTATTCCAACATCTGCAGTCTCTCAACGACTCCTGTTCAGAACTTTCTGCTAACATTCCCTGCATTGCAGATTAGTGTGATCTGTCTCCATGTTATGACACTGCTGTACACATTGGCAGCTGCATCCTATTTTAGATTTATAATGAGTTAGCAAACACAAGACCACACTACAGAGCATGAGGCTTCTTTTCGGAAACACATCAGTCTGACTTGTTTCAAGTTTCACTGAGAACTGAATTCGTCCAAAGCTTTCCAGAAGGGTGATAATGTGCATTAATTAACCTAAAATTTATCCTGATGGGTCGAGATCTAAATTGGATACTACTGCTTTGAAATCTGACTGGGTTGTGGATGAATTAACAAATTCCTTTGTAATTTTCATATTAACTGGTGGTGAAGATGTGAAAACAGTTATTGGGACCTTCTCCATCTGCATTTAGTTTTGATTTGTCAGTAATAACCCCATCTATGTTTCCCAATTTTTGCTTGCAGATTCCATGGTTCTAGACTAGACTGCTGTCGCTTAAAGTGCCAGTAAACTTTTGGACTCCTGTTACAAGCTTGCTTGTCAAGCTCTGCCATAGTGGACCTCGCTGTACTGCTGGTCTTCCCACTCAGCCAAATGCAGACCTGGAGCCTACTGAGGTTCCCCAGCATTGATCCTGAAGAATCGGAGTGGGAAAATCTAGAAGTACTCTGCATATCAGGCAGTACTTGTGGAAAGAGTCATATTTCAGTTTGATCACCCTTTTTCACGACTGAGAAAAACATGTTAGTTTCATAAATTATAAATTGAACTGATTTCTGAGTTCTGGTTCTGATGATTTTCAACCTGAAGTGACAGTTTTATATCACTCTGCAGATGCCGCCTCACCTGAGAATTTTCATTCTTTAGTTCAGATTTCCAGGATCTGCATTGCTTTCAGCACTCCAGTTTACTGTGTGAAATCTGCTTTTGGTTTCTGCTCGGTGTTCAACCTGCCACTGATCAATCAGCCCATTGGATTGTAATAGAGAAGATTCACATATTTCAAATAATTTAATTTAAAATTGAGCTTACTGTTCTATTCCATTCTCAAGTCTTTAAGGGAATTCAGTAACATTAGGAAAAACCCTCAACAGCTGCAATAAGCAAGGCTTGTTATTGTCTGCTCTTGTCGCTTGTATGCAGTTAGGCCCTGGGATCGTCATAACAGCAGCACAGGAATGGATGAAGAGGGTGGCATGGAGTGGATAACCATTTTTGATCTCAGCAGCTTGAAGCCTGGAAAATTGTTACTCAGTATTTGTCTTTTCCCTTCTTTAAACCATATGGGTAATGCCTGCCATCTCAATGGAGCAAGTTGTTGCAGGTTGGAGTCAGAGCAAGCCCTGACATTTGGGGAAGTCTCTGGGAAAAGCCCTGTAGACGTGCGGTAGGGGGAGGAGGGTTCCTAACTAGTGAAAACTTAAGCATATTAGCCCACTGGACCGAAGACTTGCCCTTTTAATCTTTTACTTTCTGTTCAGTTGGACCTGTGCAGATCCCTGGATGTTACAACTGGGCCTGATGATAATCTGCACTTTAAAGAACCCTACCAATTTTCAGCAGGTACACTCCCTAGTTGTTTGTCCAGGCAGGTTAAAATTGAAAATGAGTTCAAATGGTGCCTAAATGAATCTGGCAAAAATGTTTGAAATCACTGTTCCCTGATATCCATTGGCTGCAGTTTTCGACTCTGCATGGGCCAAAATCTTTGGTATCCAGATTTGAACAATACAGCCAGCAAAGCTGTTGGAGATGAGAGGGACTGCAGATGCTGGAATCAGCAATGTGCTGGAGCAGCTTAGCAGGTCAGGCAGCATCTGTGGGAGGTATGAAATTGACGTTATGGGTCGACCCGCTGAGGTCTTCCAGCACACTTTGTTGCTTCAGAAAAGTTCCTCCATGTGTATTGAAATTGCAGAAACAAATGAGGAAGAAAAGCTGGGATATGTTAGTGGTATATGAACAAATTAGTTTGATGAAGGTATTGTTATTCCTCATCTGTGAATGTTGTGCACTTTAGTGGCCTTATTGCATCAAAGGCCTTCTAAAACTTTCCTTGTGCAATGAGAGTGGTTAGAAAGTAGACATATAATGGAATAATGGGCAGTGTGAACATGGTCCATTTTAATAAAGTCTTGGTGAAAGAGGAATGCAGTAATAAAATTAATTCCAATTTTTTCTTTTATTTCAGTTTCCAATATGTTCTGTGCTTGGTCATTTGTGGATGTTGTAGTGTTGGTCATCCAAAGAATGTTAAGGACTCTTATCATAATACTGATCTGTGCGGTGTATGTTGCAGAGAAACTTGAGGGTATGAGGGTCATCAATTATTGAATGCCCTGCCATTGACCTTGTCTCATGGTTGTCAAATCTAATGCTACCCCTCCAGAATGTATGTCATTGTGTTTAATGTTTGAGAAGACCATTACCTGTGACCATGTATCACCTGTAACTTGTTACTAAACAACCCAGGTCTGAAATATTGTCTGAATCTTGTACATTGGACATGAGCTTCATTATCTAAGAAGCTGTGAATGAAGTTGAGTACCACAGTCTCTGAACAGATGTATCTTTTGATCTTGTGATGACAGCTTTGGTCTTGAGTGAAACTGTTACAGAATATTAGACCCGAATCATTGTCTGGAAAAATCCTCCAGCAGTGTTCTGTTGGATTGATCCATCTCCAACATCAACGTCGAATCTTTTTGAACCTTTCAGGGTCAAGATAGAATTCATTGACTTTAATTTTACTTGGACTCCTTAGAGAGTGGTCCCAGAGAACTTGGACAGGATAAGTAAGTTGATTGATGTGCATGATGCTCATATTGGCAATTCCTATCATTACTGTGATTGGGTGAAGGTTCATAAGGCAGTAACGGTTAAATTTATCTTTTTTCAAGGACAGGATATGGAGCAATTTCTCACGTTGCCTGGTGTTGTAGCTGTGCTAGATTGCTGCTCATCTAGGAATGGGGGCTTTAGGAACCAAAATCTTTCCTGTACTTTGCTGTGCATTTGCTGCATTTCAATAGACAATAGGTGCAGAAGTAGACCATTTGGCCCCTCGAGTCTGCACCGCCATTCTGAGATCATGGCTGATCATTCACTATCAATACCCAGTCCCTGCCTTGTCCCCATATCCCTTGCTTTCAAAGAGTCAAATCGGCCACAGGTTGGTTTCTGTGCAGTAAAAGGCTCAAAGGTCATCTAGTCAGTCTGAAGATGGTTGTGTTTCCAGGTATCGGAACCTTTTGTAATTTTCCCATTTTTGACTGGATAAACCAGAACTGTGGAGTTCATTACCTGCTTCCTCAAGTAAGTAACTGCTTAGTTGTTGCTAGCAAGTTTGTTAATCATGTGTGAGTTCAATCCTTTCATTTCACCAGTGCAGCTCACTGTGTATGGGTGATATTTCTTCTAGCAGGGCTTTGGTCGGGGAAGAGGGTTTGAAGACTGGAAGATGAGGCCTTGAGCTGTCAAGGTGGCAGTAAGATGTTATGGTTATTGAAGTTGTGTGGAGGGTGAAAGTTTGCTACAAGATGCAAAGTTTTGGATGAGTTGTAGTTTATGGAAGGATTGTGCTTGGCCAAGAACAACTGAATGTTCCTGTAAATGACTATTTTCTGCAGTCTAGTTCTACTTTCTACTTTCCAAAAGTAGAGGTAAGCACCATTTGTTGATCAGAATGAAATGTTATTTTGGCGCTGTAGGGTTGTGGATGGTTTGCCCCAAGTCCAAGATGAAGAGGATAGAACTGCAGGTAATCACCATAAAGCAACATGTAATTGAAAATGATAGTATAAGTACTTCGAGACTAGCTCTAATTTGGCAATGTATTGTACCAGAAGATTGCCTTCTAATCGTGAAGTTCCAGCATTCCATTCACATTTCAGACTCTGATCCTGGTTTGCAACTTCATATTGCTTGTGGAATCTTAGGTGAGTATATAGGAATTGCTGTTCTTAAACTCTATGCAGCTGGTAGGAATGAGGAGGTCCCAGGAAACCTATTGGTGTAATCTGTGAATTTTTATTGGGCCATACGGCTAGTTCTTAAATTATTTTATTCTGCAGAAGCTGAAGAATACTGCCTGCAGCTCCAAATTCTTCCTTTTGATTTATGCTTGCCCTTGTATTTGTTTGTTGCATACTTTTAAGATATTTTTCTGTCCTGTTTTAGTACTGAGCTCCAAGGATGTTTAATGGAGTTTTTCACAATACAATTTATATGTTTTCCACTGTGGAACATTCTCTCACTATTTCTGTGTTGTGGAATAAAATCATGATGTGTTATTTAAATAAATGGAGCAAACTTTATTTTGCTGTGAAGATTATGCCAGCTGCTTCAGAAACTTCACCTCCTGACACACTATTAGTTTCTATTTGTTTCATTTTTCAGAAATGTTGGTATTTTAATTTTGTTTTCAAAACCGTTATTCCTCACTTAAATGTTCAATGCCAGATGAACTAACTGTCCCAGGCAGGCAGAGTACAGCATTCCACTGCAGTCAGCCACTTCCCATTTGCTCCCACTCAGTACAATCCCTGGTCTAAATGGAACACTTCATGGGCTGCTTTTCCTCTATTAAGAGACACTATACAGGGGCAGCCTAGTTCCTGGAATAGTGTTATTTTTACCCTGAAAATTAATGGCAAGTGCTGCATATTGTGTCAGTACAGCTCTATGTTTACAGACAAAGTTAAAATGTAATGTATTAATTCACCAGCGACACAACTGTTGTTGGCAGGATCTCGGATGGTGACAAGGAGGCTTACAGGGGTGAGATTAATCAGCTGGTTGAGCAGTGTCACAACTGTCTTGCATTCAGTATCAGTGAGACCAAGGAATTGATTGTGGATTTCAAGAAGGGGGCGACGGGGGTGCAATGGAATTTCATTTTCCAGGGCCTGAGAGACTTACTACTCGCCTTAGATTTCTGGCACAGTTTGTTGATAAAGTTAAACTTAAAACAAATGCTCTTTGCTCAGCTTTTTGTTGTAAGTAAGAACCAGTCTCCAGTTTTTAAAAGTAAATTACAAGCAGTATTCAGTTAAAGTTAAAAGCACAGGCTGCTAGCCCACAGTAGGGGATGGCTGCTCAGAGAACTGGTTTGCAAAATGAAATTGCCAGGAGAGTTCTTGTCTGCATTAGCCAAATGTAAGATGATGGGGGTCATGTTACTTAGCACATTAAACATCTTTACAAACGAGAGAAAATCTGCAGATGCTGGAACTCCAAGCAGTACGCACAAAATGATGGAGGAACTCAACAGACCAGGCAGTGTCTATTGGGGGGGGGGGGGGAGGGGGAAGTACAGTCATGTTTCAGGCCAAGACCCTTCGACAGGACTGGAGGAAAAAAAGACGAGAAGGTTTAAAAGTAGATGCTGCCCAGCTTGCTGAGTTCCTCCGGTTTTAAATGTGTTTGTACATTGGGATGTTTTTGTATTCAGCTGGCCAGCCTCACAGCGTTAATTGTAGGCATTTGAGATCTCTGTTACCAGAAGCTTTTAAAACCATCTGTGTGAGTTACTTTGTCCCAGCAATGTTATCTGGAAAACATTGTATGCAAATGATGTCATCTCATAGAAAACGGTATAAATATCAAGAACTTTGGGGATTGTTAGGAATGATGAGGAGAATGATAGAAAGATGGGGTGACTTGTTGGTAAGTTCTTCAAATTCATAAGAATTTTTACCTGAGTTTGGAAATCCTTTCCAGTTTGTAATTTTTTGTGGTTTGGAACTCTTTTCTATATCAGAAATCCTCTGAGTGTTAAACATGTGTAAGAACTATTTGTCTAAGTTGAAACATGTATTATCAAAAATAAACTGTTTAAATGACTTTGTTAGCTGGAAGCATCTCTTCCTTGGCAGGGAAGGGGGCCCACAACTCAAGCAGTGGGTACTGACAGCTAAATCTCACTGCAGAGACCAAACAGGGAAGTAAGCTAGTCCTTAAGAATAGGTGGCTACAGAATGTCCTCAAGAATAGGTGGCTACAGAATGTCCTCCCTATAGTGAACAACCCATAAATATCTGCATCAGATAGGACTTAAACTCTTCTGAGTTCAGAGCTTTGTGGACCGAGAACCCAATATAATCACATCGGGAGAACACGCACCAGTTCTCATCAGAGATCCAGCAGTTGAAAGGGTGAGCAGTTTCAAGTTCCTGGGTGTCAGCAATTCTGAAGATCCACCCTGGCTCCAGCATATTGATGCAACCACAAAGAAGGCATGCCCGTGGCTATATTTCATTAGGAGTTTAAGGAAATTTGATATGTGGCAAATTTCTGCAGCTGTATTATGGAGAGCGTTCTGGCAGGTTGGAGGCTCCAATACACAGGATTGATCAAAACTGTAGAGAGTTGTAGACTCAGCCAGCTCCATTGAGGACATCATCAAAAGGTTGTGCCTAAGGAAAGTAGTATCTATCATTAAGGACCCTCACTATTCAGGACATGTCTCCTTCTCTTCACTGGAGAGGTGGTAAGGGAGGCACACCCAGCACTTGAGGAAGCTTTTTTCCCCTCGATCACCAGATTTCTGATCTGTCCATGAATACTACCTCATTATTTTGCTTTCTTTCACTTTATTTATCTCCCTCCTGTTGCAACCTGTAGATTTTAATATATTGCACTGTGTTGCTACCACAGAACAACAAACTTCATGACGTATGTCAGTGATAATAAAACAGATTCTGATTCTAACTTTTCTTAATCTTTTATCAAAATATTGGTCAGGTTCTCGCAAAGCATCCCAGGCCTTAAATGGTAACTGTTTCCTTTTCCATGGATGCTACACTCCAGGTGACCATTTCCAATGTTTCCTGTATTTATATCAATAAGCCTGTTTGACATGACTGTAGCATCTAGAAATGAAGTTGGGGGTTGCTCGTTCGAGAAGGGAAATTGGCAACTTGAAGTGATTTATCTGGGTCTGATCATTTAATTGCGCCCTAACGAGTGGCTTGAAACCTGTACTGGATTTTGGAGAGAGTTCCACAAGGATGATCCCAGAATGGAAGGTGTTTGTCTCTGCACTTTTACTCGATGGAGTTCAGGAGGATGTGTTGGGTGTTGCAGGAGGGTGGAGAGACCTCATTACAACTTTTCAGAGACCGGAAGGCCTGAATAGACTGTGTGTGGAGAGGATGTTTCCATTGGTAGCTGAGTCTGGTATCTGAGAGCACAGCCTCAGAATGAAAGGGTTGTCCCTTTTTAAAATCAAGATGAGGGGGATTTTCTTCAGCCAGTCAGTGGTGAATCTATGGAATTTGATGCCACAGGTCTGTCGCTGTGGAGGCTGTCTCAATTTGGATGCGTTTCAGGCAGTGATTGCTGGGTTCTCGATTGGTTAGGGGTTATGGGGAGAATGGGTTTGAAGATCAGCCATGGTTGAATGGCTGAGCATACTCGATGGGCTGAATGGCATAATTCTGCACCTGTCTCTCAAGGTCTCTAAAGATCAGTTCTAAGGATTCAGTGAAATTGAACCTTGGGCAGAACATGGTGCCACTGAATGGGTATTGTTCCCCAGACCTTTGACCTACCGTAGATTCCGGACTACAGATCGCACCTGATTAAAAGCCGCACGCTCTAATTTTAGAAAGAAAATCAATTTTGTACTTGTACAGGCCGCACCGGATTTTAAGCCGCAGGTGCCCCACGTTGTAATATGAGATATTTACACAGAAAGATATTACACGTGAGGATTTTTTAACTTTTAATTAAATCCGTATGGTAACATAAACAAATATATATTGCAAATGCTTTTTTTTTCGAACAGTGCCTGTAACACAGCTACTTTTAAATATACATACTTATCGGTAACACACAAATTACGTTGCGTATACTTTTTTACTGAACAGTGCATGAACAACATTCCAATATCTCCTAACGACTGGTAAAAAAAATATATATACTGCAGCCTACCAGGAAAAGTTATTGATCGCCTTCTTCATCTTCCTCCTGCGCACTAAAACCATCAAAGTCCTCTTCTTCAGTGTCCGAATTGAATAAAACCTCAGGATCTCGTTACTCACTTCAGTTTTTTCGTTGTCGCTCTCACTTGAGCGCACGCGGTCCTCTTCATCACGCAGCAGTCCAGCCTTTCGAAACCCGCTGGTGATGGTGGATGTTGTGACACGGCTCCACGCATTTAGGATCCATTGGCAGACTTGAGTTAAACATGCTCTTCTCGCCGCTCGTCATCCAAGCCTCCCACTCAACGCACAGCGCCACTTTAAATGCCCGGTTCACGCTGATGTCCAGTGGCTGCAAATACTTCGTGGTTCCCCCAGGAATCACAGCTGGAATTGAGTTTGTACTCTTGATGGCAACTTTCACTAAACTTTCATTGTCAGCCGCTTAAAAAATCACCATCGGTGGAAGCTTTAGTCCGGATGCTGTGCAACTCAGAACACAAGTAAAATGCGTTCTCTCATGGCCACTTGTTTTCAGTGTGATGGACGAGTCACCTTTTTTATTAACAGTCCGAGTGAGAGGCAGGTCAAACGTCAAAGGTACTTCATCCATATTTATGATATCATCTGGCCCGATGGAATTCTCCGCTATCTTTGTTTGAGTGAATGTGCGGAAGTTAGCAAGCTTTTCCTCGTGTCGGGAGGGAGCTGCTGACACAGAGTCGTGCGTACCCTGACGGACAGGCCTTTTCGTCTCATAAATCTAAAACACCACGATGGCCCACCTCTAAAATCTTCGATTTTCATTTTGGTGGCGATTGCTTTAGCCTTCAGTCTGATCTGCACGGTGGAAACACCACGGCTGCCTGCTCTCTGTGTGTTAACCCAGTCTTCAAGAAAGTTTTCAAGTTCGGGCCATCTGCTATGATTACCTCAGAAAGCTTTTGTCGTCTTTTTGCATTGACTCAGTTCTTCATGCTGGCGCCTCCACCGTCTCAACATCGATTCATTTATGCCAAGATTATGTGCAGCAGCTCGATTTCCTTCTTCAACCGCCAGATTGATCGCCTTTAACTTAAAAGCTGCATCATATGCTTTTCTTCGAGTGTTTTCCATGTTGATGAGGGTGAGTACAAATGACTGATTTACAATAATTTAATTGTGAAAGTGCGCTTGATTTATCGTACAATTTCATTGGACCTCTGTGAACTACTCATCAATTTTATTGGTCTACTGTTACGAGGCAAAATGTTTTTGGCGGCATGAAAAAAAAACATGCATTAGCTGCACCATAGTATAGGCCGCAGTGTTGCCACAGTGTTCAAAGCGTGGGAAAAAAGTAGCGGCTTATAGTGCGGAATTTACGGTAATTGCTTTAAGCAATCAGCATTCTATCAATCTGATTCCTTCTAATAGAAGCAGCAGGGCACCTTTGTAAGTAAAAAGACTTACATTTTGGAAAGACTTTGTTGTTTTTAGGATCACTGAATAGTATTTCAAAAACTACTATAATAATATTTGAATGTTGGTAGTTCTTAATGTACTTAGTTCTTAAATAGAAATCCTGTCCTGAACAAAAATGTTCTTGCCAAACCAATGAGATACTTCAATGAGATTAGGATTGGTGTGTTGGCTTCAATTCGCTTTGTACAATGTTGCTAACATTTAAACTCCATTCCGTTTGTAATGTTTCTAATTCCCCTTCAGGAGTAACAGCAAACTCGACTTTCTGTTACTCCAATAACCGGTAATTGAATTGTTATGCAGTAGTCTATTCTAAAACAGCGTGGAATGTTAAACCTTGCATAAAGAAAAGTTGGAGGATAGTAACCCACGTGCAGAATAGGCTTACAAAATGGACAATCATGGCATGTGACAAAATGGCAGGATAAATGTAAACTGCATTTTAGACCAAGGGGGTGCAGGAATAACCATAGAGATTTATATATACAAGTCCAAGTGGGATAGATGTGATGAGAAACTTATTACAAAAGCTCATGTGATCCTTGGGTTTATTTATAGCTTGTGAGATAACAAGAAACAAAGAAGTGATACTGAAACTTTATAAATTATTTGTTAGCCTGCAGCAAGAGTATTGCCCATTTCTGTATTCCATTATTGAGGTAGGCTGAAAGCTTTATAGAGAGTGCAGAGACAATATATTCTAATTGTAGCAGCAATGTCAGCTGAGAAGATCATCAGGGTCTCTTCCTGCCATCACGGACATTTACACTACACGCTGCATCCGCAAAGGAAACAGCATTATGAAGGACCCCATGCACCTCTCATACAATCTCTTCTCCCTCCTGCCGTCTGGGAAAAGGCTCCGAAGCATTCAGGCTCTCACGACCAGACTGTGTAACAGTTTCTTCCCCCAAGCTATCAGACTCCTCAATACCCGAAGCCTGGACTGACACCTTGCCCTACTGTCCTGTTTATTATTTATTGTAATGCCTGCACTGTTTTTGTGCACTTTATGCAGTCCAGTGTAGGTCTGTAGTCTAGTGTAGCTTTCTCTGTGTTGTTTTTACGTAGTTCAGTCTAATTTTCGTACTGTCATGTAACACCATGGTCCTAAAAAACGTTGTCTCATTTATACTATGTACTGTACTGGCAGTTATGATTGAAATGATGATAAAGTGACTTGACTTCATTTCTGAGGAAAGACTGGGGAAGTTGCTTTTGAGGACCTAAGGGGAAGCTTGGTGATGTTGTCAAATTATAAAGTGTTTCAGATATAGATGAGGCAAAATGTTACAGTAGAAATGCTGATAATCTGATAAATCAGGTTTCGTATAATTGGCAAAACAGCCAGTAATCAATGTGAAACACAATTCGCATTAGCTGTGATCCGGCATGCAGCGCCTTGCCTCAAGGTTACCATAAGACATAGGAGCAGAATTAGACTATTTGGCCCATCAAGTCTGCTCCATCAGTCCATTATGATGATTTATTTTCCCTCTCAACCCTTTTCTCTGTATCCCTATAGCATTTGATGCCCTGACTAATCAAGAACCCTTCAATGTCAGCTTTAAAATCTGCCCAATGATGTGACTTCCACAGCTGTCTGTGACAATGAATTCCACAGATTCACTACTCTCTGGCCAAAGAAATACCAACTCATTTCTGTTCTAAATGGATGTCCCTCTGTTCCAGGAGTTCACAACCTATGGTCCAAGGATCACTTGCTTAATGGTATTGGTTCATGGCATAAAAAATGTTGGGAACCCCTGAGGCTGTGCCCTCAGGTCCTAGACTTCCCTACTATAGGAAGCATCCTCTCTGCATCCACTCTATCTAGGCCTTCCAATATTCAATAGGTTTCAGTAAGATCTCCCCTCAATCTACTAAACTCCAGCGAGTACAGGCTCAGAGCCATCAAACACTACTCAAAAATTAAACCTTTCATTCTCAGAACCATTCTCATGAACCTCTTCTGGACTCTCTCCAATGTTTAGCACATTTTTTCTTAGATATGAGGCCTGAGGCTCAAAGCTGCTCTCAGTACTCACAATGTGGTTTGACCAATGTCTTATAAAGCCTCAGTATAACATCCATGCTTTTATATTCTAGTCCTCTTGCTAACATTGCATTTGCCTTCCTTGCCACTGATTCAACCTGCAAATTTACCTTTAGGGAATCCTGCATGAGGACATCCAAGTCCCTGTGCAGCTCTGATTTTTGAATTTTCTGCCTGTTTAGAAAATAATCTGTCTTTGTTCCTTCTATAAAAGTGCATGACCTACAATGTGAAAAGAAGTAGGAACACTAGTCACGGCTGCCAAACAGAGAAGGCCCCCTTTATTCCCATTCTTTGCCTCCTGCCAGTCAGCCAGTCTCCTATCCATGCCAGTATATTTCCTGCAAAACCACGGACTCTTATTAGATTGTTAAAGAGTATCATGTGCGGCGCCTTGTCAAAGGCTTTCTAACAATGGAAGTAAACAACATTCACCTATTCTCCTTTGTCTATCCTGTTTGTATTTCCTCAGGGTTCTAACAGGTCTGTTAGACTTGATTTCTCCTCAAGGAAACCATGCTGACTTTGGCCTATTTTATCACGTGCCTCTTAAGTACCCTGAAACCTCACTTTTGATGATGGACTTCAACATCTCTCAAACCAGTGAGGTCAGATTAAGTGGACTTAAATTTCCTTTATTCTGTTTCTCTCCCTTTTTACAGAGTGGAATGACATTTGCAATTTTGCAGTCCTCCAGAACTATTAAAGAATCTAGTGAATCTTGAAATATCATTACTAATGCCTCCACAATCTCCAATTACTTCTTTCTGATCCTGGGGTGTAGTCAAGCTGAATTCAAACCCTTCAGCTTCCCACGCTCCCTCTCCTTAGTAGTAGCAACTACATGTACTTCTGTCACTCTGACACTCTTGAATTTCTGGCATATTGCTAGTTCTTCCACAGTGAAGACTGATGCAAAAGTCAGGTCAAGTCAAGTCACTTTTTATTGTCATTTCGACCATAACTTCTGGTACAGTACACAGTAAAAATGAGACACCATTTTTCGGGACCATGGTGCTACTTGAAACAGTACAAAAACTACACTGAACTACGTAAAAACAACACAGAAAAAAACTACACTAGGTCTACCCAGGACTGCATAAAGTGCACAAAACAATGCAGGCATTACAATAAATAATCATCATGACAATAGGCACAATAGACGGTGGTAAGTTGGTGTCAGTCCAGGCTCTGGGTATTGATGAGTCTGATAGCATGGGGGAAGAAACTGTTACATAGTCTGGTTGTGACAGCCCAAATGCTTTGATGCCTTTTCCCATATGGCAGGAGGGAGAAGAGTTTGTATGAGGGGAACACAGGGTCCTTCATAATGCTGTTTCCTTTGCGGATGTGGCGTGTAGTGTAAATGTCCATAATGGCGGGATGAGAGACCCTAATGATCTTCTCAGTTGACCTCACTATCTGCTGCAGGGTCTTGCGATCTGAGATGGTGCAATTTCCGAACTAGGCAGTGATGCAACTACTCAGGATGCTCTCAGTACAACCTCTGTAGAATGTGATGAGGATTTGGGGGGGGGGGGTGTGGGAGATGGACTTCCCTCAGCCTTCACAGAAAGTAGAGACGCTGCTGGGCTTTCTTTGCAATGGAGCTGGTGTTGAGGGACCAGGTGAGATTCTCCGGCAGGTGAATACCAAGAAATTTGGTGCTGTTAACACTCCCTACCGAGGAGCTGTCAATGTTCAGTGGGGAGTAGTCGCTCAGTGTCCTTCTGAAGTCAACAACCATCTCTTTTGTTCTGTTCACATTCAGAGGCAGGTTGTTGGCTCTGCTCCAGTCCGTTAGCTGCTGCACCTCCTCTCTGTAAGCTGACCCATTGTTCATGCTGATAAGACCCATCGGCAAACTTGATACTCAAAATACTTAATAAATTAGTCCATTATTTCTTTTTCCCCCATTACTATCTCTCTAGTGTCACTCTTCAATGGCCCAGTTCTACACACTCACCTCTTTTATGCTGTCTTTAACTTCCCTGTCTGCAATGGTTACATCATCCTGCCTTTTGAATACTTCATCTGTGGGATGTATCTATACAGCGCCTTCTGAATTCTCCCAGAAGCACCAGCCATTGCTGTTCTGCCATCATTTTTTGCTATTGCCCCCTTCCAATCAACTTTGGCCAGTTCCCCCCCCCCCCCCCCCAACGCCTCTAATTCCCTTACTCCACTTTAACACTGATGCATTTCACTTTGGCTTCTCCCTCTCAAGCTGCAGTGTGAATTCTATCATATTATGATCACTGCCTCATCAGGGTTCCTTCACCTTAAGTTCCCTAATCAAATCTAGTTTATTATACAACACCCAATCCAGCATTGCCTTTCCTCTAGTGGGCTCAACCACACACTGCTCTAAAAAGCAATCTCAAATTCAGGTTTAATATCACGGCATATGTTGTGAAATGTTAATTTGCAGCAGCAGTATGCTGCAATCCATAATCAAAGATAACTAAATTATTTTAAGAAATGTGTAAAGAAATCAAGTTAAATAAGTAGTGGAAAAAAGACCAAAAAACCACCTCCAAAAAATAGTGAGGTTGTTTACGTGGGTTCATGGTCCATTCAGATATCTGATAGCAGTGGGGAAGAATCTGTTCCTGAAACATTGAGTGTGTGTTCTCGGGCTCCTGCAGAACTTCCCTGATGGTAGCAATGAGAAGAGGACATGTCCTGGGTGATAGGGGTCCTTAATGAGGTATTGCCTTTTGAAGATGTCCTTGATGCTGGGGAGGTTCATGATGGAGCTGGCTGAATTTGCAGTTTTCTGTAGCTTTTTCCCGATCCTTTGCAGTGGCCCATCTTTAGAAATTTGCAAGATTCTTTGGTGACATACCATGTCTCCTCAAACTCCTAATGCCTTTGTAATTGTTTCGATTATGTTGGGCCCAAGATTGATCTTCAGAGATGCTGACCCCCAGGAATTTGAAATTGCTCACCCTTTCCACTGACGATCCCTCGATGAGGACTGGTGTTTTTTCCTCTATTTTCTCTCCCTGATGTCCACAATTAATTTCTTGGTTGTAATAACGTAGAGTGCGAGATTGTTGTTGCGACACCAGGCAACCAGCTGATCTATCTCACTCCTGTACACTACCTCATCACCATCTGAAATTCTGTTGACTACAGTTGTGTCAAAAATGGTCTAGTGCTTTTCCAACATATATGACAAATAAACTTGTCTCGGGCTTCCAGGCGGGTACAGGACTTTTCCATGACAGGCTCTGCCATCATACCTGATGAAGATGGCGGAATCTGTCATTGAAACATTGATTATAATCGATACTTGTACCTGGTTGGATGCCTGAGAAGAGTTTATAGTTGCATCATCGGCAAATTTATAAATGTTTTTTGAGCTGTGCCTAGCCACACAATTGTGGGCGTAGAGAGAGAAGAGCAGTAAGAAAAGCATGCATTCTTCTGGTGCGCCGGTGTGGATCCTCAGTGAGGAGATATTCTTTCCGATCTGCACTGACTGTGATCTCCCGATGAGGAGGAAGGTACAGAGACCCAGGTATTTGGAGCTTGTTCAATATCTTGCAGGCATTCTACAAATTCCCTCTCCTGGGATCCAGCACCAACCTGATTTTCCTGATTTATCTGCACATTGGAATACTCCATGGTAATCATAACATTGCCCTTTTACATTTTTTTTATCTCCTGTTGAATTTGTATCCCATGTTCTGGCTATGTTTGGAGGCTTGTACATAACTCCCATCAGAGTCCTTTTTGCCCTTGCATTTTCTTATCTCTAATCACAAGCATTCTACATTTTCCTCTTTCTATGGATTTGATTTCATTTTTTACTAAGAGCACCTTCCCATCCCCTCTCCCTACCTGTCTGCTCTTTTGATACAATGTGTATCCTTGGATGTTAAGCTCCCAGCTATGATCTTTCAGCCATGACTCAGTGATGCCCATGATGTCATACCTGCCAGTTTCTAACTACTTTACAAAATCTACCTTTTTCCACTGACTGCAATTTTGCCCAATCATTTGCCTGTCCTTCCTCACAGTCTCACTACACACTGCATCTAGTTGTATATCAACCGCTGAAATCCATTGACTCCCATTCTCCTGGTAAATTAGTTTTTAAACCCCCCCACCCCCCAACCCTCCTGTGCCCCCAGCAGTATCCAGAGCTTTATCATTGAGCCACAGGGGTACTCTGCACTGGCTGCCCATTCCCTTTCTCTCTCCTGACAGTCACCCGAGTACCTAACTCCTGCAACTATGGAGTGACTACTTCCCTGTAGCTCCTATCTATTACGTCTTCATTCTCCCATACGAACTGAAGATCATCAGGCTGTGGCTCCAGTGCCTTAACAAGGTCTCCAAGAAGATGCAGTTCGACACACTTGGTGCAGATCTAGTTTTCAGGGAGATTCGAGATCTGCCAGAGTTCCTACATCTCACACAAAGTTCATAACACTTGCCCTGGAGTGATTCTTACTGCACTAGTGATTCTTACTGACAAAGAAAGTTGGGGGTGGGGGGAAAGAAACTAGAAACTTAAATTCTCAGCCTGGTCTCACCCAAGCCTATTGAACCAAAGCCTGTGCACTCCAATGTTCTGCACTCCAACACCAGCCACTCTGGCAGATTGTAATGGCAGATTCAACAATGAATTGCAGTAGGGAATTTTGCATAAGTATTTAAAGGAAAAGAATCACTGGATTAAAAACTGAAGAGACCACCAAAGTGGCAGAGGCATGATGTGTTAAATGCCTTTTCTACAGTGTAGCATTTTAGTTTAATGGTACATTGGGATAGGGCTGTAGGCAGATGTTTTCTTGTGCAGACGAATGCTCCTTTAACAAAAAAAAGTCGAATGCTGGAAGAACTAGGCAGTTCAATTCATGTCTGTAGAGGCAAAAGGAGTAAATCAGCATGTTGATTTGAGACCCTGAATCAGGATTGAGAGGGAAAAGATTGCCAACTGTGGCTGGTAGGTGATGCATGGGGTTACAATGATAGGCTGAGTGATGGTTTTTATGGGTGCTCTGTTAAATGGTGCCTAGTCTAGGCTTGGTTTCACAGTGCCAGAGGAGATCATGTTATGAGATAGACCATGTAGGAAGAGGTCACAATCCCTCTTCTGGGAGGGCAGTGTTAGTCCTCAGATGGCAGGGGTGAAAGGGTAGTCCTCGGGGGTGGCGAAGGATTGGATCAGGGAGTTGTGAAGAAAGCAAACCTTGTTGAAATTGGGGGGTGGGAGAAGGAGGAGAAGATGTTGATGGTAATAGGATCCCTTCATGCTTCTGCCCCTTCAAATTTTTCAAAGTGTTCTGATGGACTGACTAGCTCCTGTGCTATATCATTTGTTTTTGAAGAGGGTAAGAATGTTGATAAAGCTAGAGTGAACTGGCTAGATAACTCCAAGCTGCAGCTGCACATTAGTACCGATTTATTTTGCCATAAGGCAGAGTGGGAGAAAACCAGTGTTGCTGTGATTCAGCATTGCTGTGATCATGACGTCAGTGTGGTGATGCAGCATGTTTGGGTGTATGGTCTGGAACATTTAATGTCCATGTTAGCAAGGCTGAGTTGGACTGGCAGATCATTGGGAAGCTGGCATAAAGTCAGAGAACGATGAGGGGAGAAACAAGTTTACTCCTGAAACGTTGGACTTGAGTCTGAAAATGAGTCATGAAGTGAAACTTGGAGTAAATTGAGAGGGAAATGCATTCATAAAGATGTATTCTGTTATGCCATCACTGACTCACTAATGTGTGTAGGTGAATGGCTGAACTGAATGTTGAAGCATTAACATTAAACACTTTTATCAATGCTGTTTAATTTAATACATTAAAGGTGGAAAGGAGAGCTGGAGGAGGGGAGGGTGGAAATTAGTCAATTTGAAAGTCTAATCTCGCTGAGTAGTAGACACAACACGAGACTAAGTTTGGAGACTCCCACATGAGCTGATAAATCTATTTCATACAAATGTATGAGACCAATGGAGATATTTAATCAGGTGAAAATCTGTTCATAAAAGGAAGATTAGTTCTTGTAACAGAAGAACGTGAGAGAATGAAAATCAATGCCAGCATGAAGCAGATTTCACAATGAATCCAAAAGAAATATTTGCAGGGAGGCTGCATTTGCTATTAGTTGCAATTGATCAGCTCCATCATAGGTACTGGCTTCCATCATACCCAAGATGTCTTCAAGGAGTGTACTTTAGGAAGGCAGCATCCATCATTAAAGATCCTCACCACTCAGGACTCACTCTTCTTATTGTTAGCATTGGGAAGGAGGTACAGAAGTCTGAAGGCACACACTCAACAATTCAGGAACAGCTTCTTCCCCTCTGCCATCTGATTTCTGAATGGGCATTGAACCTACAAACACTACCTCTCTACTTATTATTATTTATTTTTTTGCACTACTTATTTTAACTGCTATTTTATATATATCGATATAAGTGTGTGTATATATGTATGTATAAACTATATATAATATACTGTAATTCAGATTTTTTCCTTTATATCTGTGATGTATTTCATTGTACTACTGCCATAAAGTTAACAAATTTTGCAACGTAAGACAGTGATATTAACCCTGATTCTGATACGGCTCTTTAAAGTACTTGGGTGATCTTAGAGCTCCTGAAGGTTCAGCCAGCATTAAGTTAATTTACTGTGCTTCAGAATGTGATACCACAACTGACAACAGTTAAAGTTAGGAAGCCTTCTGATACAATTGAATATGGCATAGAAAGAGAGGGTAAATAGTTTTTTTCTCACACACGATGGAAATGTCACGTACTAAGACAAATAAATTTTAATTTGGGATTGGATAGGGAGTTTAAAGGGGATTTGTAAGGCAAGTTTGTTTTTTTTTGAAATAATGTTTGGTGCCCTGGAGGTGATGAAAGCAGGATGATACATTTGAGACATTTTAGACAGGTAAGGAATGGAGGAATATTCACTCAGAGGCCACTTTATTAGGTACCTCCTAATAAATAGGGTCATTGACTTCAACGCCTGATGTGTTGAGCATTCAGAAATGCCCTGCTGTACACCACTGTTGTAACACATGTTTATTTGAGTTACTGTCGCCTTTGTGTCAGCCTGAACTGTTCAGGCCATTCTCCTCTGACCTCTGTCATTAACAAGATATTTTGCCCACAGAGCTGCTGCTCACTGGATTTTTTTTTTTGTTTTTTGCACCATTCTCTGTAAAATCTAGAGGCTGTTGTGCATAAAAATCCCAGGAGATCAGCAGTTTCTGATATACTCGAATCACCCCATCTGGCATCAAAAATCATTCCAGTCAGTCACTTGGATCACATTTTCTTCCCCATTTTGATGTTTGTTCCAGAGAAAAATTGAGCTAATCTTGACCATGTCAGCATTCTTTTATGTATTGAACTGCTGCCACATGATTGGCTGATTTATATTAAGGAGCAGATGTGTCTAATGAAGTGGCCACTGAGTGTTTACTATATGCAGGCTGATAGGATTGATTTAAATTGGCATCATGGTTGCCACAGACATGGGACAAAAGCCCTGTTCCTGTGTTATACTGTTCTAGATAATGGATAGAACATGTTGAGCAAGCACATTTAGCGCAGTCAGACATGTGAAAGCAACAGCAGCATGTGTTTAAATAATAAAACGCTAACATGATAAAAAAATAAAGAATTCCCTACAATTAGCCCGGCAAGTTTGAGGCTATATTGATACTTTAACACCTTGGATTTCATTGTTTCTGGCTACTGTTCTAATGTCTGGAAGAATGACTTGCATTTCAGAATTTGTATTGCATTGTTGGGCTGAAGTGCGAGGCAATAAATTTATTGCAGCGTTTCACTCATTCTTGTCATTCATTTTGTTTTTACTTCCTCAGGATTTAATCCTTGAATAGCTGGAATCGCTTTAAACGTGGAGACTTCGTCTGAAATCCACAATTTTACAGGTATGACAGATTTTTCAGATTTGTACTCTCAAAAAAAACACCCCATCAAGTTTGGTCAGTTATTGTAATTTTGTTCTGAATCATGAAGTCTGTTAACTAATTTTAGCAAGGATACCTCCTGGGGCTTTCGGTCTTGTATAGTAAGAAATAGGAAAGGAAATACTGGTGATAGTTATTTGAAACATATGGGCAATATTGCATTTTATTTTTGAAGTGTTGCCATTGGTTTGTTATTGTCTTGTACCAAGGTACAGTGAAAAGCTAGTCTTGCATGCTGATCATACAGATCAAATCATTACACAGTACATTGAGCTAGAATAAGATTAGACAATAATGCAAAGTAAAGTAAACGATAAAGTGCAAAATCATAACAAGGTAGATTGTGAGGCTGAGAGTCCATCATTCAAGAGGTCCATTCAAATGTCTGATAGCTGTCCCTGAGCCTGGTGGTATACGCTTTCAGATGTTTGTATCTTCAGTCTGATGGAAGTAGAGTGGACAGAATAAATAGGTCAGCTGAGTTCTTCCGTTATGTTACTCACGTAATATGAGCAATTTTCCTGAATTTGCACTTTTAAATTTGATGACTTTTAAGAATTGGTAATGGGCTTTTCAAAATTAAGGCACTTAAATATTACCTTTGACAAAGGAAAATCTATAATAGCAAAAGGAGAAAATAATTGAATACTGTTACCTTTTAAGATGCAGCAGCAGCAAATTTGAATGAAATACATGCAATGGGGCTGTTCCAATATATTTGTCGTGTAAGATTAATTTTAACATCTTGTTAAAAGATTATTGTAGTTGATACTTAAAGTTATCTGCCTTAAATCATTTGCCTATGAGTGTAGGGCCCTATCAGTTGCAAAGTATGGCTCACTGCTTTCAGGAAAAGGGAAAACAATCTTGGTTTTCCCCTGAGGAAAGTAAAAGTAATGCTAACTTTGCTCAGAGTCATCCCAATTAACACTGGTTGCTTCCTCTTGGATGTGCTGAACATTTGATGTATTAGCTTGCAAATTGCCAAGAGCAAAAATGCTTAACTTGTTACTAATTTCTGCCCTCTGCTGCCTTAACAGGGTTAGAGATTTTGGGTAGAATTTCAAATACCGCAATTTACTGTCAGGACTCCTGAACACTTTGGCAAGTGCTCAATGTTGCATTTTCCTCTTGTTAAAGGCAACAGTTACTGGCAGAACAACTATAACCTTTCGCGAAGGGCCTCGTGGTTCTGAGGTTCATCTGATATATGGGGAGGCTTCTCTTTTAGTAATTGGTGTTTTCAATACATAAAAGGAACTAATAAACTGTCAGACACAAACAAGTTCCTCCAGCATTTTGTGTGTAATAAACTCTCAGTATTGTCCAAATATAAGACCTTGTGTACGGTATAGTGAGAATATTTAATGCAAAATTACAATTTGATCAAATTTTAAACTTGTATAAATACAATGATGAATTCATAGATTCAAATATTTATAAAATATTTTAATACATAGTCCTCACAGCAGTCATTCTCCCTTTCATTTTATAATGAGATTACTTGGGATCACCGTTGTTTTCAATTCTAAATTTGTGCAATTGGTAAGCAGTCTGTCTTGAGCTCATTCATCACGTGTACTGACGTAACACACATAAGATGCTAGAGGAGCTCAGCACCCATGGGGAAAAGGAAGCAGTCGACATTTCTGACCGAGACCCTTCCGAAGAAATTTCCACTATTTACTCTTTTTTTTCCATAGATGCTGCCTGATCTGTAGAGTTCCTCCAGCATTTTGTGTGTGTTGCTTTGGATATACAGAATCTGCGGGTTTTCTTGTATTTGTATACCGATGCCATTCAGTGTGTTAAATTTTCATCAGCGATGATCTAGGCCGGGGGTCGGCAACCTGCGGCTCCCGAGCCATTTGTGGCTCTTTCACCTCTGTGCTGCGGCTCCCTGTGGCTTTGGGAAATAATTGGTCAGTATTTAATTAAAATGTATTTTATGTTAGTTTGTTAGCTTTTGAAATGTAATTCTAAATTTGAAGATTATGGTGATCTTGTACAATCTAAGTGTGGCGACACATTTCCTGGCACATCCGAAACGGCTCACAATTAGCCAGCATTCCGGCTAAGGGAGATAGCCTACGGGGGTTTGTGAGTACGCGTCTTTTGCAGCATCTGCGTCCATGGGGGCTGGGTTGAGGGAGGCTTAAAAGCAAGGCTGTTTAGTTCGAATAAAGCTATCTTTGACTGCAGTTTACTGACACCGCTACAACGTGTTTTTATCGCTGGCTGTCCAGACGGAAGGTGCTGAAACGCTTTGTCGCGTGTCTGGAAGAAGTGAAAACTTTCCTGGGCAGCAAAGGGCTCACCTTTCCTGAGCTGGAACAGCCAGAGTGGCTGGAAAAGCTACACTTCATGGTAGACATGACAGCGCACCTGAACACGCTGAACACAGCTCTTCAACGGGGTAAGGACGTACAGCCCTGCACATGTTGGAGGATGTTTTGGCATTCGAGCGCAAGTTGACGTTGCTTGCCAGAGATTTACAGAAAGGCACTTTGTCTCACTTCCCCAATTTGAGAGAGTTCAAACAAGGTCACGACATGATAATTTCGGAGTATTTACATTCTGCAATCATCGCAATGCAAACATCGTTTGGGAAACGCTTCTGTGAGTTCAGAGAGGAAAAAAACACATTATCCTTCCCGGTCACTCCCTTAAGCATCGATCCTTCCCTACTGAATACGACTGCATTGGCAGGTGTGAGTCAACCTGATCTTGAGATGGAACTGGCCGACATAGCCGACAAAGACATATGGGTGTCCAAGTTTAGACGCTTGACAGCAGACCTTGAAGATGTTGCCCGTCAGAAGGCCGTTCTTGCTCAGAAACACAAATGGAGTGATATTGAAAACCTTCCAAAACCGGACAAACTTGTGTTCGAAACATGGAATGCTATGCCCGACATTTATGTAAACATTAAAAAGTATGCGCTTTGAGTCCTGTCGATCTTTGGATCCACATATGTAAGTGAGCAGGTGTTCTCCAACATGAACTTTATTAAAAACAAACATCGCGCACGCCTCACAGATGACAGCTTGCGATCCTGTGTAAAGATGAAGGTGACGTCATATACAGCCCTAATGTGCAGACGCTGTGCGCTGAGGTCCAGGAGCAGAAATCCCATTAACCAAGTATGATAAATATTTTAATTGCCTATTATTTTATGTATATTCATATTTTTTCATTGTTCAGTGAAGTAGTCCTTTTATTTTTCAGGCTGACAGCTGGCTGATGTTATTTTTGGTTTGCTGCTGGCGGAAAATTTAAGTTCGGCGTTTTTCATAAATACAAGAAGGACTCAAATAGACATTGAGTATTTTACTTAAAAGTAACTTTCAACCCAACGTCTTTTTTTCGGAGTTCAAAATGTTTTTGTTGCATGCAGAAATGTAATTTCGTTTTCTCTGCAGGAGTTCATCAATTTCATAAATGCAACACATTATAGTTTGTCTATACATAGCATAAAGGCAAAAAAAACGTTGTATGCAGTGTTATTTCATTTTAAATGTCAAACGGGTTTTGCGGCTCCCAGTGTTTTCTTTTCTGTGGGAAACGGGTCCAAGTGGCTCTTTCAGTGGTAAAGGTTGCTGACCCCTGATCTAGGCAAACTCATCAATGAATTCCTCTACTGCTTCATGAGCAGAGCTTTCAGGAACAGCTTCTTCCCCTCTGCCATCCTATTTCTAAATGGACATTGTACCTGTGAATGTTATCTCACTAATTTTTTTTCTGCTTTCACACTACTTACTTTAATTATTTAATATACATATGCTTACTGTAATCCAGTCTTTATTCTATATCCTGTATTGTACTGCTGCCACAAAGTTAACAAATTTCACAACTTATGCTGATGATATTAAACCTGATTTTGATTCTTCTGTTTCAAATCCTTAAGAATTTAATGCTGTGCCTTTTCTCAAATTTTGCATCTGGCTTGCTGAATATTCACAGTTACCTCCAATTTTCAGTTCATCGTGATATGTCTTTGCTTCATGCTTCATGATCAGCATTCCATTGAGCGGCATATATTCACTCCCCTGACGAATCCACTCTTTCAATGCATGATCGAGATTTTAATTTTTCGCTTTATGCAGTGTTTTTCTATTTTTCATGAACTCCTGTTCATCATGTACGTGAGGTCACTTCTCAAAACTGTAGTGCACAGAGATCTGCGCATCACCTGGGAACCTTCCCGGCACCTTGTGGAATTTTCCATTTGTGACGTCATGTTGGGACTCAATAAAAGGTTTTTGGATTTTGGCATTTCAGATAAGGTGGTACTCAGCCTGTATGAAAACCAATGCTAATTTTACCCTTTGAAATTGTGCTTCACCCCACTCACCACCAGTCCCTCCACATAAGCACATTGTACTGTTTTTTTGCTGGAAGCGCTTGCTGTGTGGTTTGTGGACTGGTTCCTGTGTTTTCAGGATTGCACAGCGAAGTTGCAAAGCATTCTTGGGCAATGACTAACAGGAAACTACCTGTGACAAGGAGGCCAATTCCGCTATTGAGGTCCAGTGACAAGCTCATGAAGTTAGAAGGCTGGTAGAGGCTTGTATCCCTTTTAAGATCCTGCCCCTCAAGTTTTTTTCTTCCCTTGATTTTAAATCTGAACCAGAAGAAAAAAGGCAGTGGATTAAAAGTTTATTTTCCCAGAAATTAAGGGGAGTGCAGTTTGAAGCTGACAGAGAGCTCGGTCAAGTGTTTGGGAACTTTAGTGTGAATTATGAAGTCTTACCAGGGTGAAAATCCAGCCACCTCTAATGATTAAACTTTAACATATTCCTCTTTTTATAAAGATGGGGTTCTGTGGTACTGGTATTTAAAAACTAGAGACAGGCGGTGAATGGGTTAAGTTTAATTTGCCTCAACACGTTGCTTAATTTTCAATGAAATAGAAGTAGACATTTGATAGTAGGGTTACTTGATAAACCAGATTCCTGAATGGATGTTTCACAACGAGTTTTGCAGTTAAGTTATTACAGCTTCAGTTTGAAATGGCACCTGAGCAGTAAATGCAGAGATGAGAGTTGATCATGTGTCCATGCAGACAGGGCTCACTATCTGTGAACAGGAATTTTAATGAGTCATTTTAATGGTACTGTCGTTGCTGTAAAGTAAGTAAAGCCTGACCCTTCCTTTTGTGAAATGTGTTTGCTTGGGGGGGGGGGGGTTGGAAATTAGCTGCTTTAGTTTTAAATATGCAGCAGGTATTCTCTAAGGAGTCTTTAATGCTAGGATTTTAGTAAACTTGAGTCTTTAATAATGAGCAACGTACACAAAATGCTGGAGAAACTCAACAGGTCAGGAAGGATCGATGGAAAAGAGTAAACAGTTGCTGGCCTGATGAAGGGTCTCGGCCTGAGATGTTGACTGTTCACTCTTTTCCACAGATGCTGCTTGGCCTGCTGAGTTCCTCCCGCGTTTTGTGTGTGTCACTTGGATTTCCAGCAACTGCAGATATTCTGGAGTCTTTAATAATTAGTAGATTGAGGTACTACTATCAGCGGATGTAAGCAATGCAAGTGTGTTCTATTGGCTGCTATGCAGTGCATATTGTGCTGGAGTCCAAAACAATACTAATTGAAGAATTACTTCCAAGTTTGACAGTACTGGCAATGATTTTGATTACTCTTTAAGAAGTGTACAACATGAATGAATTTTGTCCAAAGCCCTCAGAGGAAGTGTTCAGATGTAAAGCTAAAGTAATACTTTTCACCAAAGCCATATTGTGGTATGTTGTGCTATTTGGAGCAGTACCATCCCACAGTGATGGTACGCAACCCTAGTTTAGTGGTGGGCCATGAAGCGTGCCAATGATGCAGAAGAAGCAGTGGCAGATTAAATTCTTGTCTCCCGTCATTAAGGAGCTGGTGCACTGCAGCCATTGGGTGAGTAGAAGCACTTGTATTAATAGCTGTTCAAGATCTGCTTGGTGTCACTGCATTCACTACAGGAGCAAGGTGTTGTAAAAGAATTAAAAAGTTTCATCCTAGTGCCAAAGGGTCGAGTAAACATAAATTGTAGGCTGAAGCAGATTCTTGAATCAAGAGGTCATGAACCTAGATTTACAATCCCCATTTTGCATAATTTTAGAATGTTTTAACTATTAGATACTTGCAGCCTAATGTGGAAAAACTGGACATGGTGCAGTTCAGATTGCCCTGGGAACAGAAATCGATGTGTTTAAGTAATCCTGGGAAAGGAAGAGCTGTCTCTTTCCCCCATCACCAAGGGAGTAAGATTCTCTCAAGCCAGTGGTGATTAAGTACTTCCTGATTCTTGAGTGGCCATCAGCAGCATTTTTAGCATTCTTTACTCATATTGTTGCTCAGGCTTGGGACTGTAGATATTATAGAATAATTTTAATGGCTGTTTTACATGTTTTAAACTTTTATTTGTGATAAGATAAAGTGGGCCGATATCCAAAGCATTGTAGAGCTGAACTTGGTGAAAGCTACAGGCATTTGTAGATGTATAGTTTCAATATAAATCATCTTTAAGACTGGAAGGAAATAAGGGATAATAGCACTAATAAAAATTGAATGTGTGAACACCTGTGAGCTAAAATTTCTTATTTCTGTACAATATTTTTTAAAGACAAATGTAGGGAAGTTCCTCTCTCTCCCCCCCCCCCCCCCCCCACCCAAATCTAAAACCAGGATTCATGATTTCAAAAGAAGGGTCAGCCATCTTAGAGAGAGAGAAGTCTTCATCTTGAGGAGAGTGAATCTGAATATCTGCACCAAGGAGAGTTGCAGTGGTTAAAGGATCTTACCCAAGGCAGGCTGTTTTTTGTTCTGAGTGATCAGTCAATTGCCAAGTGTATTAAAGGCAGGCGTTAATAGATGGAGACAGCGGCTATATTTCATCAAGAGTTTCAGGAGATTTGGTTTGTCACCTAAAGTACTCAAGAATTTCTACGGATATATTGTGCAGAACATTTATTCTGGATGCATCACCATCTGGTATTGGTGGGGGTGCTACTGCACAGGATTGAAAAAAACTGCAGAGTGATGAAGTTAGCTCCATCATGTGCACTATTCTCTGTACTATGGAAGGCATCTTCAAGGAGCAGTGCTTCAGAAAGGTGGTGTCCATCATTAAGGACCCCTACAATCCAGGAAATGCTCTCTTCTTATTCTTACCATCAGCAAGGATGTACAGAAGCCTTGAAGGTACACACTCAGCAAATCAGGAATAACTTCAGATTTCTACATGGATATTGAACCCATGAACACCACCTCACTACTTTTTTTTCCTGTATTTGCACCACTTGATTTAATATAACTATTTAATATAGGTGTATGTAATTCAAGAATTCCCCCTGTATTTATCATGTATTGCATTGTACTATTGGCACAAAGTTGCCAAATTTCACAGCGTATGCCAGCAATATTAAACCTGATCCTGACAAGACACTGCAGATACAGTACTGGAATCTGGAAGAACACAGTAAGTCAAAAAGCTTCTGAGAGAGGAAAGGAGTGGTTGACATTTTGGGACAGAGCCCTGCATCAGGACTGCAGATTTGACAGGTTTAATATTTGGATTTTTCAATACAAAGGGAAAGGATTTGAGTATGAAGATAGAGGAGGCGTGAAGGGTCAGATCCGCTGCTCATGTCCGAACTCTTACCCTGCAGCTAAGCTCCTGTTACTTGGACTGAATGTTAAGACTGCGTTATTTGTCAGACTATTTCAGCTGTTTTTATCTGTGGTCTCTGCTTCAATTATGTTTTGCTCTGTGTCAGTCATTGTTAACATTGTCCAGTGCTTCCTTTGTGTTCCTGGGCTGTTTTCTCTGTGTGCAGCAGCCCATATAAAGGTATTCTAGCTATTTTCATTTGTGGAATGTGGTTGTTCTGGATTTTATCTTTATTCTTGTTTCTTCAGATAATTTTGTTCTTTCCTTTCTTGATGCCACCCGTGATCTCTTGCCAACTTTGACCAACATTGAGGACTTGTTCATTAGTCATAGCTTTGCTTGCCTTTTATTTACAATGTTATCTAAAATTATTTTTATTTTCCACAAACTTTTTTTAAGCCAATGGAAGCAAGTCCAATTCTCCACCTTTCTTGATCCATCTCGGTGACTTTACACAAGATACATTGTTCAACTGCATTGCCTCTAGCGAAAACAGATGGCAGGTCATCAGAGGTACCAACATAATAGCAATGGGTTCATTTCTGACAGATTAGAACTGAAAATGGAGGTTAATAATAAATCAAAAAAGCTTCATATCCTGGAATTATGTAACAAAACAAAATGCTGGTAAAAGTCAGCAGCCTAAGGCAGCATCTGTGCAAAGTGAAACAGTTAACATTTCACTTCCAGGACCTCTTTATCAGAACTGAAAGAGGCTTTTGATGAAGGGTCTCAGATCGGAAACAGGTCTTTGCAGACTGTGGGTTAGTGAAGAGGGTGTAGAGAGAGATGCAAGGGCCTGTGTTACGCTACATCCTGAGGTGTGTGACAAAGAAATCTCTGATCTATGGGCTTGTTCCCAGGGACAGAAGGGCGGGGCAACAGTATAGGTTTCATCTGCTACTGGACAGGGAGGGGGCCAGGTTGGACGAGGAAGCCTTCAATGATTGTGATATTGTACTACCCCAGGAGTCCACGAGTGACTACAGTCCCAGTGGTTTTAAGGAATGTAACAGAACACTACTTGATGCATTGTCTATGAATGTAAGAATGAAAAGGTATTACACAGTTTATTCTTGGAAATATTTTTATGATTGAAGTTTACTTATATATCTCTTTCCACTGATGCTGCCCAGCCAAACTTGGATGGTTTTGTTGGCAAAATTATGTTAAATATGTGTTCTTATTTGTGTTGCCAAATGATTGTGGCTGTGGCGTTGTTGCAGAGCAGCTTCACAAGGATGATGGAAGAAGTGTGGTAAAGGTCTCAACCAAATGGACTGACTAGGAGGCTTGCTCTAAAAGAGTGAAGCTTTTAAAATTCTGAATGTATTGGACAAGACATGTTTATGGGAAATTATTTACTGATTTATTGAGATACAGCACAGAATAGGCTCTTCAAGCTGCACCATCAGCAACTCCTGATTCAATCCTAGCCTAATCACAGGACAATTTACAATGACCAATTAACCTACCAACCGCTACGTCTTTGGACTGTGGGAGAAAAGCAGAGCACCTGGAGAAAACCCATGCAGTCATAAAGAGAGCTCCTTACAGACAGTGGTGGGAATTGAACCTGGTTCGCTGATACTATAATGTGTTGTGCTAACCACTACACAACCATGCCGGAGGATCTTGGGTGTCTTAAGTAGAGTTAATCAATATCATGGAATCTAGGAGAAATACCTGAGGAATCAGAATCGGATTTATTGTTGCCAACTTAGAAGATACAAAACTTGTTTTGTGGCAGTAGTACAGTGGAAAGACGGGATGAATATAAATTACAAAAATAAATCGTGCAAAAGATATTGGGGTAGTGTTCATCGACTTAAGGACCATTCAGAAATCTGATGGAGAGGGGGGAGCTTTTTTAAGCAGCAGTCAGGCTCCTATAGCATCTCATTGCATCTGGAGCTAGCTTTTGTGCTGAGCATTTGAGGTTTTAAAAAAAGCAATGATGCATTTAAGTGAAGTTGGATAAGTATGAGGGGGAAATGGGAGATCTTCATATTAGAAGATGAGACACTGCTGCAGGATGCAGTTGGGCAGCCATAGTTCAAATGATAGTTCAGGTTTTGTGCTCAGTTCAATTCTCACGTGCCATGCCCATTGGTACTTTGTTACTGTGTACTCTGCTTCCCATTTAAACTTAATTGTTTTCTGGAAATCCAATTTGGATGCTTGTTTAACACAATTATTTAAGTGTCCAATAAAAAGAAAAGATTTAAAAAAACTTAAATTGAGGACTGGGTTAAATCTTTTTAATCATGCTTGCCTAGCCTAGATTTAATAAAAAAAAAGTAAGGTGTGGTTGTTTTTTTCAGTTTGATATTTTTGGTGGGCAGGGTGTGTATGTCATTGTGGCTGCAGCGGCATTGTTCTCATGACATCCCAACAACCTCAGTTCATTCCTGTTTCCAGGTAACTATACTAGCACAGGATATCAAAGGTGATTCACATGAAGTATCAATGTATCAAAGTTTTTTATTTTAAATTTCAAAACACCATGTGAAACGGCAAAAGTAGTTCTGTTCTGCACGACAAGATCCCAAGTAAAATGGAATTTAAAATTTCTTTTGCTAGTAAAAGAGTAGCAAATGTCACTAATACACTGGCTGGTATCTGCTTCACTTCAAATCTTATGAAGTTCAGAGTAAGCAGGCTATATCTTTCAAAGGTATGAAGACATCTGGGAGTGTTTATTGCACGAGATGGCTAAATCTTTGCTCATGCTTGGATACATAATGGCTCCCACATAATTGGGATCAGACATAGCCCGAATTAACTCATTCAGTACAGTTAAGAGGATCTTTCCAGTGGGATGTAATGGGGCTGATATTGTAGTGACTGCCATTTTACTATTGATGCGCAGTATTTGCTGTGTATAAATAGTTTTTATGAGAGAAATTGGCTGGTATGAATTTATAAAAAGATAATTTAGGTACCCTGAATCATAGAGAACTGAGGTTGATGTGGATTTGGTGTAGATAGATTTGAGGGATGCCTTAAAAAGAATACCATAAGTACAATGAAGGATGCAGAATGAAAAGGAAGTGACTAAAATTGGTGAGAAGAGGGGGAATGGAGGGCAAAGTTTTTGTGCCTGGTAGTTTGTACATGGAGCCAATCCTTTTTTTCTGTGCAAGTGAAAATTATTCTTTCTTAAAGTGATGGATAACCTACATTGACTATCATTCAATTTGTATCACCAGTTGATGTTGGGCCAGGCACTCTGGTCATATGTTCTGCCTGTCTTGATAATTGATTTCTACATCAGACTTCTGTAGGATGTTGTAAATCCCCGTTCAACTCTCCTGCAGAGTGATGGCTAGAAAGTTAGGTCACATTGTAAGTGGATACTTTGGAAAACCGTTTCAGTTACAATGCAATAATGTGCCAGTTAGGGGAGAAATTCTTAGGCTGCTGACTTCCCTATCAAATTGTTATACTGACATGGTCTCTGGTGTCCCTTTTGATGTTTTGCACCATTGCAAAGCAAGCAACGTAACTACAGAAGAAAATGAAGTCATTCTATGGTGCCTGAGGGTGAACAGTTTGAAATGAATTGAGAGAGTTTGGCAAACATGTTTAGAGTTGCTTTTCAGTAAACCTGCTCAGAAATTTTTGGTATGAATTAGTGTCAATTTAGGAACCATTGGGTCTTTTTAATCAGTGATTTGGATAGAAATCCTTATGAAGTCATTTTGCAAAGACATTTTGATGAGATAGTGAAGCAGGCTAAAATAGCAGTGTTCAATGTCAGCGGTGGGAGTTGCGGGGTCTTGCAGAGTTCAGAATCATCTTTAAAAAGAGTGCAGGTTCGTGTATTAGAATGGAGAAAGAGTCCTGATTTGTATCTTAAAGGATATTGAAATAGAAGTTAATGGAATTTTAGATTTCATCGCCAGATTTGTTTACTGACTAGCTGATTCTAAATTTGAAAACTGGACGCATGTGGTTGTGGGACATAAAGCTATGGAATGCGTTAATTGTGTGGGCGATGTGAAGATTGTGGCAGAGCCCTGAGATTGCTGCTCTGGTGGTGAAAGGGTGAGTGGATGTTTGAAGTAGTGCAGTCTGGTACTGGTCCAGTCATTTAGAGATAGGATACTGCTCTGGATTCCCAATGTCTGCAGAATCTGTTGTGTTTATGATTTGCTGTACTCTAAACCTACTGTGGTGAACTATGTGCCTGTCGGGACACGCCCCTGCTGACTGCTCCTGTGGCTCCTCCCACAGGCCCCTGTATAAAGGAGACCTGCGGCCTGAAGATCGGCCTCAGTCTCCAGGACCTTGTATGATAGACACTCACTCCTGGTTCCTTCTTCCAGTCAATAAAAGCCGATATCTCGCCTACGTCTCAGTGTGAGTTATTGATGGTGCATCACCTACCAATAAATATTGGTGTCCTATCACTGAGGGCACAAAGTACGTAACACTGTCCACATTCTTGCCATTCCCCTTACGTTAATTTCTCATTTTTGGTCATTTCCTGCAAGACGAATTACCCTTGGAGGCTGCGGCATGAATGTTGTCTTGCCTGCTGTAAAGTAAGGATGGATTAATTGTGCATCGTGATCCTAACATCTGTTTTCCAGTAGATGTTGACCACACGGATTTTCAGAAGCTTCTAATGGTCTCGTAAACTCAAGGCTCTTTGCAGTCAGAGGACCAGTAGCAGCTGGGACAGGAAACTAAGTTAAAGGAAATTGGACAAGCACCCTGAGATACAGGATTATTGGGAAGGAGTGAAGGAATTCTACCAAGCTGGTAATGTCTTTGCTTTGCTTCCAGAATCTCACAGCTATGTTTAGACTGAGGAAACCTGTCTAAGTACAGTGCATGTAGGATTTAAAACAGGATACTAGCTGCAATATACCAAATTGTTTATTTGTTACTCATCTCTACAATGTCATACACAATAGGTTTACATTGCTGCATGTTCCTGCAGATTTTCTGCAACTTTCAATGCTGATAAAGTTAAAGATATTGAAACAACTGATGAAAGCTGTTACAATAAACATTCAAAGCAACACACAAAAAATGCTGGAGAAAAACAGCAGGTCAGGCAGCATCTATGGAAATGTTTCGGGCCTGGACCCTTTGAAGAACAAACATTCATCCCTTTACAGTCACATTTCCATGCCTCCGTTCAAATGGAAGCCCATACAGTGTGTCACTATTTCTATTCTTAATATATTACCCTTTTGAAAAATAATATATTTAAGTTTTCATTGGTACTGAACCTACAGAATTCTCTAGGACATGAAGCTGTGGAGATTCTTAAAGAGCTAGGCCCTGAAGGTCATGGGAAACTAGCACAGAAAAGATGAGGCCTGAAGATGAATCGGCCATGGTCATAGTAACTTAGTTCACCTGAAGAGCGAGTAGATTTCTCCTATTTTCTTTTGTTCTTAAGAGATTTGGATCTTTGTAGTCTTGACTTGTTTCCCTATATGTTAAGAATTTTTGTATTTTAAATGTAATTTCATTATAAAGCATTTTGGAAAGTTTTTGTTGTGTAGTAACGCATGCCCTCAACATTTCATGTTCCTGAACTCTTAGAATACAGTATTTTGAGTTTTGAATGTTACAGGAAGCAAGGGATATGAGGCCTCTTCATGGAACTGTCATTGAGGCGAGAGGCCTTCCTTATTCTTATTAAATGACGAAGCTGATAAAAGGAGTCAATAGCTTACTATTGACTATTACTATTGAATGAGACATTCATTTGCTGTCTTAGTTCAAAGTAAAATTTATTATCAGAATACATACCTGTCACCACGTACAGTCCCGAGATTCTTTTTCTGTGGGCATACTGAGCAAATCTGTAGAACATTAACTGTAAACAAACTGTGCAGATGTAGATAAAAGTAAATAGCAATAATAATGAGTGTAAGATAACAACTTAATATCCATCAATATAACAGTCCTTAGATGAGTGTAGCTATTCCCTTTTGTTCAAGTGCCTGATAGATGAGAGTTAGGAACTGTTCTTGAACCTGGTGGTGCGAGTCCTGAGGCTCCTGTACCTTCTACCTGATGGCAGCAGCGGGAAAGCAGCACGGCCTGGGTGATGAGAATCTTTGATGATGGATGCTGCTTTTCTACGGCAACATTTCATATAGATGTGCTCAATGGTTGGGAGGGTTTTACCCATGATGCACTAGGCTGTCCCCTATCTTTTGTAGGATTTTCCTCTCAAAGGCATTGATTATCCAGCTTCTTCAGGGGATTTTACAGTGTCTTAATTATTGGATAGATTTTGTTTGTTTTTGTAATGCAGTGGGTGTAATGACACAGTTTCAGATGAGTATAGTGACTCAAATCGTACATTTCCTTCATAGTAGAAGTGGGTTGGGTGATACTGGATTGCTTCCAAGAGCACAATACCCACTGCTAATGTCATGGAGTCTATTTTCCTGTTATCTACCACACCCTTTGTGTATGCTCAATTGTCTGTCTTCCTTCACTCTTGCCTCTTTATGTAGCTTCTGCATCTGTGACTCCAGATGGGGTTATCGCCTGAATATTTTTAAAAATAGACATTACTGAATAACCACACCCTAAAATAGGCCACTCAGAATCAAGATGGAAAAAAGTGTCATTTGCATAAATATTTCTTGTGTATGTAAACATTCAGTAAATATGTAACTTCTATTGTAAATTAACAATTCAGCAAAAAAATGTTTGGGGAAAGCTGCTGTGAATTAGCAACACCTCGGGCTGCCATGTGATGGACGGGCTGGTAACGTTAATTAGCCTCGTGTTAATGTGTAACATCTCCTTGACTAGAGTTTCAGTTATACCTGTAGTCTAGCTCAAATGGGAGAAGGCCATTAAAATAAGAAAGTTTCTGTGTACACTGGCAAATCTCATTTAAAACTCTAAACCTGATTTATCTGACCTTTTCAGGGCTGTGTTGTTTCCTGTTCTAGCAAAGTAGCAGCTCACTGATGACACAAAACATCCCCTCAGCTTGTGGCACTTTCACCCCCTCACCCCAATCAAGGATGCACTTCTGCCTTAGAAATATTCAGACTCTGCTTTCATTACCTTAGAGTGTCCCAAAGACTAATGAACTTAAGGGAAAGAACTCTCCTCATCTCTTAGATAGTTGAGTCCTTGTTCCTAAATAGTAATTCTTAGTTCTAAATTCTTCCATGAGAAGGAATATCCTTTGCACTTGTGCCTCCTTATGTTCGCCTCACAACTTAATTTCTTTGTGTAATCAAGCAAATCTAGCAACTGCAACTTGCCCTTTATCCACATTAAACTATACCTGTGACACATTATTGCTTGTTACATTTAGTCAACCAGAAATATTTCCTTTTTGCCAGCCAATCTTCCATACCACTATTGCTTCCCACAATGTGAGCTTTAATTTTTGGTAATAATCTTTGAGCTGGCACCTTAGCAAATACCTTTTGGATATAGTACAGCCGCCACTTCCCCTTTTATCCACAGGATGTTACTTCAGAGAGCTCCAATAAATTACTTGATTTCCTTTTATAAAACCACATTGACTTTCCCTCATTATATTAATGTGCCCAGTTACAATGTTCTCAATAAGTTCTTTGTACTTGCTGTAGATGTAAATTTGTTCTATAATCTCCTGCTTTTTGTCTCCCTTTTTAACTAAAGGAGTTGCTTTAGCTATTTCCTTAACTCTGGAATATTCCCCAAATCTAGGGCTTGGAAAATTTAAAACTGATGCATTAACTATCTCACTATCCCCTTTGGTAACCCTGTAGGGTATAGCTGTCAGTACTCTTGATCTCAGCTCGTACTTCCAGCAATTTGCTAAGTACCATTCTCCCAGTCATTTATAACTTCTGAGTTCTTTCCAATTCTTGATTTAGGGTTATTTCTGGAATGCTGCATTAAGTTTACTGGAAAAGTTAATTCTCACTTTTGGTCACTTTTCAGCCCAGTCTCTGCTAAGTGTTGGAACTTAATTGCATTTGTTTCCATTTTGTGTAATTCAACTGCTCTTACAAATACCTCATCAGATTTGAAATACAGCTACAACTTTGTCTTTCTGCCATTTACCCTGCTCTGACTTCAAAGGAAAAGACTTTTTATTTGCACTGATCCTTCCTCATATACTTTGGTCATTGTTTCCCCTTTGGAAACATAGAAATATAGAAAATAGGTGCAGGAGTAGTCCATTCAGCCCTTCGAGCCTGCACCGCCATTCAGTATGATCATGGCTGATCATCCAACTCAGAACCCTATACCTGCTTTCTCTCCATACCCCTGATCCCTTAAGCCACAAGGGTCATATCTAACTCCTAGCCAATGAACCGGCCTTAATTGTTTCCTGTGGCAGAGAATTCCACAGATTCACCACTCTGTGTGTGAAGAAGTTTTTCCTCATCTCGGTCCTAAAAGGCTTCCCTTTTATCCTTAAACTGTGACCCCTCATTCTGGACTTCCCCAACATCGGAAACAATCTTCCTGCATCTAGCCTGTCCAATCCCTTTAGAATTTTATGTTTCAATAAGATCCCCACTCAATCTTCTAAATTCCAGCGAGTATAAGCCTAGTTGATCCAGTCTTTCTTCATATGAAAGTCCTGCCATCCCAGGAATCAATCTGGTGAACCTTCTTTGTACTCCCTCTGTGGCAAGAATGTCTTTCCTCAGATTTGGGGACCAAAACTGCACACAATACTCCAGGTGTGGTCTCACCAAGGCCTTGTACAACTGCAGTGGAACCTCCCTGCTCCTGTACTCGAATCCTCTTGATACGAATGCCAACATACCATTCGCCATTTTCACCGCCTGCTGTACCTGCATAACCACTTTCAATGACTGGTGTACATTGACACCCAGGTCTTGTTGCACCTCCCCTTTTCCTAGTGGGCCACCATTCAGATAATAATCTGTTTTCCTGTTCTTGCCACCAAAGTGGATAACCTCACATTTATCCACAGTAAATTGCATCTGCAATGAATTTGCCCACTCACCTAACCTATCCAAGTCACCCTGCATCCTCTTAGCATCCTCCTCACAGCTAACACTGCTGTCCAGCTTTGTGTCATCCGCAAACTTGGAGATGCTGTATTTAATTCCTTCGTCTAAATCATTAATATATATTGTAAACAACTGGGGTCCCAGCACTGATCTTTGCGGTACCCCACTAGTCACTGCCTGCCATTCTGAAAAGGTCCAGTTTATCCCCACTGTTGCTTCCTGTCTGCCAACCAATTCTCTATCCACATCAGTACCATACCCCCAATACTGTGTGCTTTAAGTTTGCACACTAATCGCCTGTGTTGGGACCTTTTCAAAAGCCTTTTAAAAATCCAAATATACCACATCCACTGGTTCTTCCCTATCCACTCTACTAGTAACATCCTCAAAAAATTCTATAAGATTCGTCAGACATGATTTTCCTTTCACAAATCCATGCTGACTTTGTCCGATGATTTCAGCTCTTTCCAAAGGTGCTGTTATCACATCTTTGATAACCGACACTAGCATTTTCCCTACCACTGCTGTTAGACTAACCGGTCTATAATTCCCCGGTTTCTCTCTCCCTCCTTTTTTTAAAAAGTGGGGTTACATTAGCCACCCTCCAATCCTCAGGAACTAATCCAGAATCTAAGGAGTTTTGAAAAATTATCACTAATGCATCCACTATTTCTTGGGCTACTTCCTTAAGCACTCTGGGATGCAGACCATCTAGCCCTGGGGATTTCTCTGCCTTTAATCCCTTCAATTTACCTAACACCACTTCCCTACTAACATGTATTTCCCTCAGTTCCTCCATCTCACTAGACCCTCGGTCCCTTACTATTTCTGGAAGATTATTTATGTCCTCCTTAGTGAAGACAGAACCAAAGTAGTTATTCAATTGGTCTGCCATGTCTTTGTTCCCTATGATCAATTCACCTGTTTCTGACTGTAAGGGACCTACATTTGTCTTAACCAATGTTTTTCTTTTCACATATTTATAAAAGTTTTTATAGTCAGTTTTTATGTTCCATGCCAGCTTTCTCTTATAATCTTTTCTCCCTTTCCTACTTAAGCCCTTTGTCCTCCTCCGCTGGATTCTGAATTTCTCCCAGTCCTCGGGTGTGCCACTTTTTCTGGCTAATTTATATATTTCTTCTTTGGACTTGATACTATCCCTAATTTCCCTTTCCCTTTGACGATGCTGAACTATTGTATCGCTTTGCACTTCCCTTCAACTTTTTAAATTTTTCTTTGCTAGAATTCTACCCTCACTCTAAGCTCTGGTGACTGTCAGTCTGATTCATGTGAAGCCTGAGCAACAGAACAATGTCTTTCCCAGTTCAGATATTAATGTCTTATTAATAGAAACCTTTTTCTCCAAATTCAATCTTTGAGCCACCAATTAATTTCTCTGACTTTGGGAACAAATGATTAAATAGCATCTAATTTGTGCTGACATCTCATTCTGCACTCTCACAACCCTCTGAGTGAAGAAGTTTCCCTTTGTGTTGCCCTTAAACTTTTTAACTCTCACCCTTAACCCATGATCTCTGGTTGTAGATTCACCCAACCTCAGTGGGAAAAGCCTCCTTGCATTTACCTTATCTATACCCCTCATAATTTTGTTTATTTCTACCAAATGTCCTTTCACTCTTCTACTTCCTAACCTATTTAATCTTTCCTTAAGTCGGGTCTCAGACCGGGCAACATACTAGTGAATTTTTCTGCACTCTTTCAGCCTTGTTTACATCTTTCCTGTAGGTGGGTGACCAAACTGCACACATTACTCCAAATTAGGCTTCACCAATATCTTAAATAATTTCAACATATCTCATCTCCTGTACTCAGTATATTGATTTATGAAGGTCCATGTGCCAAAAGCTTTCTTTATGACTATCTAGCTGTGACGGCACTTTCAACGAATTATGGACCTGTATTCCCAGATCTCTTTGTTCTACAAGGCACAAGAAATTTACAGCAAGCTCACTAAAGGATTGGAGTTGTATCGTCAGTGCTACCTTAACAGCTTTGGCACTTTCTCCCAGAGCAGCATCTTATCAAGCTCAACTAACCGAGCAGCAGCCTTTGTTCACATTGCCTCCTCCTGAGGAGGTGAGAAAAAATGGGAACAAGGGTACAACGAAGGAATCTTTCATAACTGCAAGAGGCTTTCTAAACGCTCAGTGCTTCCTTGAAAATGTGAAACGTCCTACTGACTCGTGGGAACTTTGGCTGATGAATTATCTGGGAAGGCCTGAATGTACAACACTCGAAACAACCTAACCACTTGCCCTATTAAGCTCGTCATAGTGTTTCACGACATTCACTTTAGAACACACAAAGTTGTAGACATCCTTGACAGAGAAGGGCTGCCTGAGGGAGAACCTTGAGCATGGAGGCTGAAGTACAAGTCCAGAATTCTTGTAGCTGGAATGGAAGGATGTGTGGCTCTTTCAGTCGGAGAATGGAGGAGGGAGATTGTTAGTGGGCAGCAGTGATAATAAGGGGCAGCAGTAAATTGGCAAAGGTCGAGGGATTAATAGTTGTCACAGTTAAATAAAGCTTTGTTTTTGCCCTCCGCACAGTCTAATGCCCCCTATTGGCATGGGTGATGGAGGAACAAAAACATGAAGTTCCAGGTAATGTGTGAATGGATGGAAGTGTACAGAGTGCCTAAGAGGGAAAAAGGAGGCTGGGAAACTGCAGAAAAATGCAAGGATTGAGAAGGGTGGGTTGTCAACAAGGGTTGATGTGTGTTTTGAGTGGAAGTGGGAGAAAGCTGAAGGCATTTACTGTGGGAGGGAATTGATGGCATCAGCTGACAGGGAACTTTCAAGGAAAAATGAGGAAGTTAGTTCAGTGGAAACTGGGCAGTAGGTGGGATGTTATCAGCTCATCTGAGGTTGGAGCCTTTTCAAAAATGTGAATGTCTTTTGGAATTAATGCAAGAAAATGCAACTGAGGAGTATCATCTATCTTATTGATTGGGGTTGAATGGCTTATTCGTGGTATGTGAGGGCCTCAATTCTTAAGTTTTAAATGTCTTGAATATTATAGCTATTGTTTGGCGGTCAACCTGTGAACTCTGTTTAGTAGAAGTATCATTATATATTCATATTTTACCAAGTTGGTCAACCATACTGACATGCAACACCTTCAGGCAGATGGAAAATCAATACTGAAATGTTCTTTGGTCATTTTGCCTTTCTGAATAGGTGTTTAAGAATTATATAGTAGAGCCCAGAGAGCAATTCTGATGCATATAGTATTCCATTGAAAAGTTTAGAAAGAATAACATGGGAAAACATGGGTGTGCTTTGCCCTCTCAGTGCGCCCTCTCAGTGCACCCTCTCAGTGCACCCTCTCCTTACTCCCTGTTTTTACTGCTGTTTTTGCTTTTGTCTTTCATAAACCACAATGGGGAATTTTGCAACAGTCTTTTGTTTCCCTGGGGAAATCTGAAGTAATTTCCTTTTTGTGTTGTTCCAATAATGCAGCTATTTAACATAGGATATGGGATGGAGGTTTGTCCAAAATATTTCCCTTTCAAATTCCAAACTGTATTTAACTGCAAATCCAACCAGGAGGAATCTAACCTGCTTTGTCTGTAAATGCTTATTTCCGCAAGGGAGGACTGAGCTTGTGCTGTGTGGTTTGAGACATGGTTTACTTACGTTTTTCTTGTTATTCTGTCTGGGATTTAACACACTTTCTAATATTAAAGTTTATTAATTCTCAAATGCAAAGAGATGCATGAAGCTAGTCTCAGAGTGCAGAAATCCACCCCATGCCTTTCCTCATTTCAAGAAGATAAGGTGGGTGTAGATCAGATGACCAATAACTTCTGCTGGGACAGACAGATCCACATTTTCCAAAGCGGAGTCTGGCTGCTACAAGCTTTTGTGTGGGAGGAGGATGGATGATTTGCACAACTAAGCCATTCCCATGCATTATTTCCAGTCACTAAATTTGAACATTTAGAATGTTGTTGACTTAGTCATGACACAATTATGGAACAAAAATAAAGTATGAAGAGTAACCGAAAACTGGTTATCTGAAGTAACCAGTCAGAATGCCACTGAGTAAATTAAGATGAGCAGTTGCTCCTAATACACAATCACAACAGTGAGATAGCCAGCATGTTAAATAATCTGTGGCAGACAGGCCCCCAGTGGTTTTGTATTCCTTACATGTTGCCAAAGGCAGTTGTGCAATTATGTTGGGAGCTCGAGCATAGGACCCCTAGTGATTAGATATCCAGATGTGCAGCCTGTACCAATTGTAATATATCTAGTTTACGTGCTGTGAATTTGTAATGGTTAATCTGCTCATAAACTGAATTTGTTAATTTCTTCATAAAATGAACGGAAAAGCACTGACACCACCCTCATCAGGACATTGCAACCTAATGTTCAAAGCCTTGTATTTGGGAAGATAAAGACTGGGACAACTTCTAACTGCTCCCCCCACCCCTTTGCCCATCATTCTTATCTGTGAATTGGGATGCCTGTCTTGGGGGGTGGGGAAGGAAGATAAGTTCCAACCATCACCAGATGAGCATCATGTAGGGTGATGGGAATGCTCAGGAAAATCCTTATGATTGTGGCAGCTGCTTGTATAGACTGGGTTATGGACTAATACTTGGGCCAGGATGGCAGGTTTGCCTCCTGTGTATTCCAGGGCTTGTGCAGCCTCTGCAGTGCTCCACAAACCCCTTCAACAGGTATTTTTTTTTCACCTGTAGCAGGAGAAGGAAGTGTATTCTCATCACTGACACCCCCCTTCTCACTAACTGTTTCAGCAGGCTGGAAGACGTGTTTTTTGTTAAACGTTTTTTATGCTCTGAATGTGACTCAGATTAGAATTGAGCTGATGCAACTTAAACATAGTTCAGGTCCCTGAGAAGTGTTTTGGGGTCTACAAGTGGGTGGACTTGATGGCATTGTTCCCCTGCATTAATCAACAGCCTGTTTGTGCTCTCCGTTGAAACCTCAGTTAACACACAAGGATTTACAGTACATGTGACCGGGATTCAATTCCCATTGTTACCTGTAAGGAGCTTGTGCGCTCTCTCCATGACCTCCAGGTGCTCTCACTTATGGTTGTAAGCTAATTGGACATTGTAAATTGTCCCATGACCAAACCAGGGGATTGCTGGCTGGAGTGGTTTGAAGGGCCAGTTCTGCACTGTAGTTCCATGAACAAAATGAGACTTTCAGTTATAACATCCCACTGCTATTTTAGTACAAATTCCAAAGTGTAACTGAAACCAGTGCACTCTGAAAGCCCTTTATGCTGAATTTTGATGGAAGGGGGAGACCAATTGGAAAATTCACGTGCACCTGAGACTGCACTCTTTTAGCACTGCATGTGGGCGCCTTCCCATTCTTGCTTTGGAAAGGCTTCAGTCTCTGCTCCGTTTGCTGTGTTTCTGCTTCAGTATAACATACACTAATGTCTCCAGTCCATCTTTAATCCAACATGTCATGCCGTATGTTTTTACCACATGCTACTTGGTTTCATTAAAATCTTGTTCCAGTTCAGTGGTTGGCAGGCTTCCATCCCACTCCTGGTGTTTTCCGCAACACAGAAAATAGCCATTGTGGAAAGATAGCAGAAATCTTTACGGTTGGACTGTACATAACTGTAGGAATATGTAGCTGACTCATTAAGGTTTGTGTCTGGAAACATGTAGCTTCTCAGTTGGAGCTGGGCTTTGAACCAAGGCTGGAATTTGAAGCAGAAGGGAAGTGTTACTGACTGGCTGGCAATCACCTTGGCATTTTATTTTGTTTGGCTACTTGCTTGTTTGGCTACTTGCAAAATTAGTGCTGGTGAGGCAATGGTCCTTCTGATATGTGTAATGATGTTCAGTCCCTCTACTGTTTGAAAGTCTATATAACTTGATTTGTTGGTACAATCCTAGTAAGTTGGCAGGCTGTATTGTTTTGGGGCACAGTTGGAAAACTAGTGTAGGCAGGCATGGGTAATTCATAGGGAGAACCTTTATCAGTTTAAAGCTCTGTTGTAATCTGATCCATGCCTGATAGGGCCGGGGGGGGGGGGGGGGGGGGGTGGGGGAGGGGAGGTGATACAGATTGAAAAGGGGCTCTCTTGCAAAGCCAGAAATCAGGGTTCAGTCCTGATCTCTGATGCTGTGTGTACAGACTTTGGGCATTCTCCCCATGACCACATGGATAAAATCAGGGTGCCCAGATTTTCCCCACAAGTCAAAATAAGTGACTTGCTAGGTGGACTGGGTGCAGTAATTACTCCTAATATGAAGGGAGAGGATGAGAATTTGGGTGGGAGGAAATTGGGATTGTGGAGAGGATATGATTAGCGTAAAAAGGGCGATTGATGCTCCTCTGCTGTGACTGAAATGATATAGGGAGCAGGTTAATAGAAATGGCTGGATCCAGGTACACAAATAGAAATAAATAGATTTACACCCAGAGAATGGATCTTTGGTCTGCTCTTTGTAGGTTTTATGCTTCAGTCGTTTTTTAAAAACCATTGCTCTTTAACTAACATCTTTAATATCTTCTATTCTCTTCACCAGTATGTTAACAAACTTTCCTTTAAATGTTCCTGCATTAATTGGCGCAACTCCTTGTGGTAATCTTCCAAATTCTGGCCAACTTTTTGCATCAAATTTCTTATGAATCCCCCACAGGCTTCATTAATGATGAATTTATACTAATTGCTTCTGTTATGTGATGTTTTAACCTCTTTGTCCTTAAATTCTTCTCTGCCCATTATCTTAAACCCTTTCATTATCTTGTTTGAGGTCACCCCTCAACCGTCTGATTTCTCATGCTCAGTCAATCCCCATTTATTTCCACATATTTAACTCACAACCAGCCTGTGGCCTATTCTGCTACCTGTTTTTAGAATCCTGGAACATGACAGCTTAGATCTGGCCCTTTGGTGTATCAAGTCAGTGCCGAACCATTAATCTGCCTAGTTCCGTCGACCTGCACCTGGAGCATAAACCTTTCATCCATGTACCTATACAGTTATCTCTTAAATGTTGAAATTGACCACCACTTGGTACCAGTTGTTTGGTAAATTGGTCATTATAAATTGTCCTTTGATTAAAAAAAAACACATATGTTCAGATGCTGTTCATAGACTTCATTTCAGCATTCAACACAATCATCCCTCAGAAACTGATTGGAAAGCTGAGCCTACTGGGCCTGAACACCTCCCTCTGCAACTGGATCCTAGACTTCCTGACTGGGAGACCTCAGTCAGTCCTGATCAGGAGCAGCATCATCAACACCATCACACTGAGCACGGGGGCTCCCCAGGGTTGCGTGCTCAGTCCACTGCTGTTCACTCTGCTGACCCACTACTGTGCTGCAACACACAACTCGAACCACATCATCAAGTTCGCCGATGACACAACTGTGGTGTGTCTCATCAGCAAGAACAATGAGTCAGCTTACAGAGAGGAGGTGCAGCGGCCAATGGACTGGCCGCTTAATGTGAACAAAACAAAAGAGATGGTTGTTGACTTCAGGAGGGCACAGAGCGACCACTCCCCACTGAACATCGACGGCTCCTCAATAAAGATCGTTAAGCGCACCAAATTTCTTGGTGTTCAGCTGGCGGAGAATCTCACCTGGTCCCTCAACACCAGCTCCATAGCAAAGAAAGCCCAGCAGTGTCTCTGCTTTCTACGAAGGCTGAGGAAAGTCCATCTCCCACCCCCCATCCTCATCACATTCTACAGGGGTTGTATTGAGAGCATCCTGAGCAGCTGCATCACTGCCTGGTTTGGAAATTGCACCATCATGGATCGCAAGACCTGCAGCGGATTGTGAGGTCAGCTGAGAAGATCATCGGGGTCTCTCTTCCTGCGATCACCAACATTTGCACTACACGCTGCATCCACAAAGGAAACAGCATTATGAAGGACCCCATGCACCCCTCATAAATCTCTTCTCCTTCCTGCCGTCTGGGAAAAGGCACCAAAGCATTCGGGCTCTCACAACCAGACTGTGTAACAGTTTCTTCCGCAAAGCTATCAGACTCTTCAATACCTGAAGCCTGGACTGACACCTTGCCCTACTGTCCTGTTTATTATTTATTGTAATGCCTGCACTGTTTTTGTGCACTTTATGCAATCCAGTGTAGGTCTGTAGTCTAGTGTAGCTTTCTCTGTTGTTTTTTTTTTATTATTACATAGTTCAGTCTAGTTTTTTGTACTGTGTCATGTAACACCATGGTCCTGAAAAACGTTCTCATTTTTACTATGTACTGTTCCAGCAGTTATGGTCGAAATGACAATACATGTTGACTTGACTTGGGTTAAAAATTAAGGGTTGCTGGGCAGTACATCTCAAAGGGCCTATTTCATGCTGAATCTCTAAATAAAATAAGTTAAGATGAGCACACTTCTCTTGTGCCATCCTGATCCATTAACAATAAGATTTGTAGGAAACAGAGCCTGTAGCAAATGCGAAAGAAACTGATCGAGACTGGCCCAGCCTATCACTTGTGGTCATACAGCAACACAGCAGCTTGTGAAATGGATGAGTAATGCTGAAACTTCAAAAGTTGAAGACCACTGAATGGCAACAGTGCATGCTCACAGAAACAAAATCGATTACAGTGCTATCTTCCCTGCCTCTTCACACTTCCCAGAGCAACAGTTTCATTTCCCATCCTTTCCTCCTCAACCCCAAGTATTTTATAAGCTTCAGTGGAAATAACATGAGCTCATTGCACTTAGATATTCTATGTGCTAATCCAGGGTAGAACTGAACAGCAAAGTTTAGGATGCATTTACTTCAAAGCAGTAAATGTAGAATGCATTGCCAAAATCTGTATCCATGATATTAGTGTTCATTTCTGACCAGTGTGAGAAAATGGATTACTCTATTTACTGTTTTATAAACTCCTATATCTTTAAAGTTGCCTGGATTGAGGCTGGAGAGGTGGTAAAGCCGACAAACACAACAGAGCCAAACAACAATGACCTGTCAATTAATAGATATAATACCGGGGGTATGAACGTCTCCACTGTTGGCCTTTATGGGCTAGGTCGCATGAATCGGATATTAATGCAGAATTGATTTTAAAATAATTGGCTTGAAATCAGCCATTTCTTGTCCCAATAAGATTTTTATATCATGAGAAGAGTTTTGTTTGAACTCATCATTTTGAGATGGTTAACAAGTATACAACTCATGTAAAACTCTGATAATCTGCTGTCTAGGCTATAATGAAATCCAGATGGTTCATCAAGTTACCCACCAGTTGAGGCTTACAGTGATCCCAATTTTCTCATTCCCTATAAACTTAACTGGATCACTTATAACTTATTATACTGTGCCATGTCTAGAAAGGTTAATTCAAAGTTAGTTGGGATATTATTAAAAATAACATCTGGACTACCAGATCTGCCAGTCCAGCACTAAAATTTGCAATGTAACAGATTATTGTAGTTTACTGCATGTCATTTTAAAGAGCATTAGCCAGGGGTATCAGACTTGCTCCCAAGAAGGACTTTAATGTACACTTAGTTTCTAGGCTCCCAAACCAGGGCCATAACTATTAGGCTGCCAAACCACCTGCTTCCTTGTCACTTCTAAGTCAGAATGTATATCAACCCAACCTTGTGCTTGATCCATCATCAAGAGAGTTTAGGGCCATCAAAACTATCCAGGAATATGACTCCATACAGCAATTTCCTAAACCCACAATTGTTCTTTCCTGAATGTATGTCTGACTTGAGAATTTAAACAATATGAGCCACAAAACGCAATGCAGCACAGTACAGGCCATTTGGCCCACAATGTTGTGCCAACCCTTAAACCCTACCCCTCATATATCCTCCATATACCTGTCTAGTAGTCTCTTTAAATTTCACTAGTGTATCTGCCTCCACCACTGACTCAGGCAGTGCATTCCCTGCACCAACCACTCTCTGAGTTTAAAAAAAAACCTTCCTCTAATATCCCCCTTGAACTTCCCACCTCTTACCTTAAAGTCATGTCCTCTTGTACTGAGCAGTGGTGCCCTGGGGAGGAGGCGCTGGCTGTCCACTCTATCTATTCCTCTTAATATCTCTTAATATCTGTCATGTCTCCTCTCATCCTCCTTGTCTCCAATGAGTAAAGCCCTAGCTTCCTTAATCTCTGATCATAATCCATACTCTCAAAACCAGGCAGCATCCTAATCTCCTTTGTACCCTTTCCAGTGCTTCCACATCCTTCCTATAGTGAGGTGACCAGAACTGGACACAGTACTCCAAGTGTGGCCTAACCAGAGTTATATAGAGCTGCATCATTACCCCGCGACTCTTAAACTTTATCCCTCGACTTATGAAAGCTAACACCCCATAAGCTTTCTTAACTACCCTATCTACATGTGAGGCAACTTTCAGGGATCTGTGGACATGTACCCTCAGATCCGTATGCTCCTCCACACTACCAAGTATCCTGCCATTTACTTTGTACTCTGCCTTGGAGTTTGTCCTTCCAAACTCTCACTTCTCTGGATTGAGCTCCATCTGCCACTTCTGCATCCTATCTATGTCTCTGCAATCTTTGACAATCCTCAACACTATCCACAACACCACCAACCTTTGTGTCATCTGCAAAATTGCCAACCCACCCTTCTACCCCCACATCCAGGTTGTTAATAAAAAATCACGAAAAGAAGAGGTCCCAGAACTGATCTTTGTGGGACGCCACTAGTCACAGCCCTCCAATCCAAATGTACTCCCTCCACCACGAACAACCCTCTGCTTTCTGCAGGGAAGCCAATTCAGAATTCACCTGGTCAAACTTTCTTTGCATCCCATGTCTTCTGACTTTCTGAATAAGTCTACCGTGTTTACAAGATTTGAATGTTCAGAGCACAATATATAAATTTGTCCCAGTCACACAATAAACAAGGTTAGATGCATTATTGGAAATTTTGCTGCTGTGCTGTAAATAATATGTAAGATCCTGTCAAAATTTCAGTAAGGAAGTCATGGAATCATCTCTTTAAGAAGTTAGTAATGGTGACACCCACAATAAACAAGGGCTTGGCAAAGGAAGAAAAGTCCTTCATCTTACAGTGCATGGCACAAGCAAAGCTCCCAGTGTTGGTTGAGTAATTAATTATCCTTGCCCTATAAGCTGGAAAAGTGTTCCCTGACTTTAACTGCACATCATGATTATGTGCAATTAAATAGTGATCAGAAAAGGTAAACCAATAAACCAATTAAAAAGTGATGAGAAATGCAGCATAGATTTAGATGGCAAAAATTTAGATTTAGATGAAGGTAGAAAACTTCAGCCCCCTATCAGATGCCGCCTTCTCTATCCTTTACTAACTTGGCTTCACCTATCACCTTCCAGCTAGCCTCCTTCCCCGCCCCTGCCATTTTATTCTGTGGTCTTCCCCTTTCCATATTAGTCCTGAAGAAGGGTCTTGACCCAAAATTTATTTCCATAGATACTGCCTGACCTGCTGAGTTTGTCCAGCATTTTGTGTGTGTTGCTCTAGAGTATAGGAGTTGAGATGTTATGTTGAAATTGCTTAAGACATTGGTGAGGCCTAATGGGAAATATTGTGTGCAGTTTTGGTCACCTGCCTGCAAGAAAGATGCAAATAAGATTGAAAGTGTGGAAAGAAAATTTACAAGAACATTGCTGGGACTTGAGGACCTGAGTTATAGGAAAAGGTTGAATTGGTTAGGACTAAGTTCCCTAGAATGTAGAAGATTGAGGGCAGATTTGATAGAGATATATAAAATTATGAGTGGTGTGGATAGGATAAATGCAAGAAGGTATTTTTCTACTGGGGTTAGGTGTTAAGACTACTAGAAGTCATGGGTGACTGGTGAAAGGGAAACATAAGGGGGAGCTTCTTCACTCAGAAGGTGGTGAGATTGCAGACCATGTTGTCAGTACAAGTGGTAGGTAACCTGCCTCAATTAATATCACCCTGTAGCACTTGCGTCAACAGTGATAAAGTACTTTGAGAGGTTGGTGATGAAACACATCAACTCCTGCCTGAGAAGTGTCTTGGATCCACACCAATTTGCCTACCGGCACGACAAGTTCTTAGCAGATGCCATTTCATTGGATCTTCACTCAACTCTGGAATATGTGAAAAACAATGATGCATATATCCAGGATGCTCTTTATTTACTACAGCTTGGCAATCAATACTTATTAGTAAGCTTCACGACCTTGCTTGCAATACTTATGTAATTGGATCCTTGATTACCTCACTTGCCAACCACAGTCAGTCTGGTTTGTGGAGGAGACGTTACCAATCTCCATCAGCACAGATGCACCACAAAGCTGTGTGCTTAGCCTCCTGCTCTACTTCCTTTACACTATGACTATGTGGCTATGCACAGCTCAAATGTCATATTTGAGTTTGCTGATAGCACCACTGTCATAGGCTGAATCAAAGCTGGAGATGAAACTGCATTTAGGAAGGGTTTCAAAGTCTGGCTGAGTAGTTCCATAATAACAACAACCTCTCACTCAATGTCAGCAAGACCAAGGAGTTGATTATTGACTTCTGGAGTAAGAAACTGGAGGTCCATGAGCTAATCCTCATCGGGGGATTAGAGGTGGAGAGGTTCAGCAACTTTAAATTCCTTGGTGTTATCATTTTGGAGTATCTGTCCTGGGTCTAGCACACAAATTCAATCAAGAAGAAGGTGCAGCAGTGTGTTTATTTCCTTAGAAGTTTGGTAAGATTCAGCATGACATCTAAAACTTTAATGAACGTCACTCGATGTGTGGTGGAGAGTATATTGGCTGGTTACATCATAGCCTGGTATAGAACCATCAATGCCTTTGAACAGAAAATCGCCAACAGAATGAAGTGGATACGACCCAGTCCATCATGGGTAAAGCCCTCCCCATAATTGAGTATATCTACATGGAGTGCTGTTACAGAAAAGCAACATTCATCATCATCATCTGGGCTAAAGGGCCTGTATTGTGCTTAAGTTTTCTATGTAAGAACCCCCAACATCCAGGCCATGCTGTCTTCTCACTGCTGCCATCAGGAAGAAGGTACAGGAAGCTCAAGGCTCCCACTACTAAGTTCAGGAACAGTTATTACAGTTATTATCAGGTTCATGAACCAAAGGTGATAACTTCACTCATCTTTGCTTGTCACGTGATTGAACTGTTCCCACAATCTCATCATTGAAAGTCCCACAGTCACTTTTAAAGGTTCTTCACCTCATGTTCTCAATAATTATTGTTTATTTATTTATTTATTATTAAAAAACTTTTTTTAAGCTGATAAAATCTCAGGTATGGGCATGGCCAAGCAGACTCATTTCTCAATTGCTAGGATCTTTTGGACTATTCAGGTGGTGTTTAGTATTGTGGCTTTCCGTGTAGGCTTAATTGTTTAATGCCGTTGTATAGTGACGGGATGAAAACAGTTGTATTATTATTAGGACAATGTATACCCTGTTCATGTTCCATTGTCTTTCAATTTCCTCTTTTAATTCAGCATATTTTGGGTGTTTCTCCACATACTAATTTCTGTATGTTACGTGTGTTTGGGATGGCTATATCTATTAAATAATCATTCTTGCTTGTTTGTCCTGTAATGTATCTGGATTGTCCTATCTGTAATAGTTGATTGGTCATAATATAATTTATAGGACTCTTGTCTCTACAACTGGATCAGGCTTATATTTCTGGTAAGCTACGGTATCTTTTGAGTTTGTATTTTAAAGAAAGATTTTGTTGAAAGACATTTGCCACTTGAATGTGCCTGTGTCAGTAATCAGATTGAGTTAAACTACTGCAGGAGACTGTAATGAGTTGGATAGTTTCGGGTTTCTCTTGCCATTTTCTGCATCTATCATCTTGAATTTGTTGATCTTTTTATGTACTTTACATATTTTTTTTGTATGAATCCCCTGGCCCCGTACAGCCAGAAGGAACCTCTGTTTCTGGCAAAGGTCTCCAACTCTGAGCCAGACGTTAGACACTTCCTTGTTGACATCTTGTCTGCTCAGATCTTGGGGATATCTTTAATGGGGGGTCATGCTCATCCATTGGTTAACTTTTTCTTCCGTGTGATAATTTCATTTTTCTGGTTTAAGCTTTTCATTTATGCTTAGTTGTTTGTATTTATCAGAACTGCATATGCTTGCATGGAGTGCTGAATCATGTTTTTGTTGATGAAAATATGTCCTTAGAAGTTTCATCTGACTATTGTATAGACGTTTCTGTCTGTTATTCCTCTTCCTGCTCTTGGCCTAGGTTAATCAAGATGTATTTGAGTGTACATAGTGTTTTCTAAAATTTGTCATTTCAGTTATTTTTCCTTTGTAAATTTTCCAGATCAGTTATTATTACTTTTTTATCTCTTTGTATTTGCACGGTTTGTTGTGTTTTGCACACTGGTTGTCTGCCCTGTTGATGTGGTCTTTCACTGATTCTATTATGGTTATTGGATTTATTATGTGCGCAAGAAAATGAATCTCAGAGTTGTGTATAGAACATATAACTTTTGATCATAAATTTACTTTTGACTTTTGAGAAGGAAACATGGTCAGTGACCTTGCATCTGGAAATCATTGATCCAAAAGATTGACTCTTCTCTCTCCACAGGCAATGGCTGACTTGTTGAATATTTCTAGCAATTCCTGATTCAGTACAACTTATCACTGTGCTTGGATACAGTGTGTACTTAGTCAAAACGACTAGCTATTAACCTCACAGCTGCCCCTCTGCAGAAGCCATGAATATATTTTCTTAAAAATGTGTTATTGGCCACCTGTATGATACTACAGCATTGCCAACACTTACAGCAATGAAGACGACACTGCCTGGTCTGCTGTATTGCTAGCGTTAAGTTACTTTAGATTTTCAGCGTCTACTGTATTTTGCTTTCGGATTTGGCTACTTTCCTGATTCTAATGTTGGATGCACAGGCACAAAAAAAAACTTGATGCTTAAAAGCTGCATGATTTTAAAAACTGATCAAGTGTGCATCAGCTGTGAAAACTACTGAAAGCACTCGAGTTCAACTGCAGTAGTGAAGAAAAAAAATGATAATGCTAGACACATTTAGCAAATCAGGCAAGATCTGTAGGAGGAGACAGTTGTTAACATTTCAGGTTGAAGACAATTTATTAGAGCATGTACTTTTGAGCTTTTACCTGTAAGTGACACACAAGCACATGTTGAGATCCATGTTAAGATGGCGGGAACCACTTCCCAGTGAAAGCAGAGATGCTGATGAAATTCATTTCTGCTGCCTTCAGCACTCAGCAGTGATCCCTGCTTTTGTGTATGCCTCAAGGATGTTCTCAAACGCGGAGTAGGCCCTTTGAGCCGTGCTGGCCCGGCAGTGCCCAGCAGACGTGATTAATCCTTAATCACAAGGCAATTTTCAGCAACCAGTTAACCTAACCAATAGGTCTTTGGACTGTGGGTGGAGACCAGAATACCCAGGGAATATTCATGCATTCTATTGGGAGGACATACAGACTTCTTACAGATGGAGCCAGAATTGAACTCCAAACTCCAGGACGCACTGAACTGTAATAGTATCACACTAACCACTGTTCTGTAGTGGTGCCCATAATTACTCTACCATTTCCTTCATCCCCGTTGTTGTGACTGTCAACGAAAGCCACCTGAGAGACATGCTGCTAGTACTATAAAAGTACAGACAATCTGACAGTATTTGGACTCACTCTGGAGAGAGGCTGTCTGACCCAATATTACACCACATTTTTATATGCTAAAGATCAAAGGAAACAGCAGGATAGTTGCATGTAATTTTCAAGCACCTAGGTCTTTACACCAACCCACCCAAAATTAGTGTTAACCATGAGTTCTGCCGAAGGGTTTTGGCCCAAAATGTCAATTGTACACATTTCCTAGATACTTCCTGGACTGCTGAGTTTCTCCAGCATTTTGTGTACAGTCGGCCCTCCTTATCCGCAGGGGATTGGTTCCGAGACCCCTGCAAATACCCAAAAAAACGCGGATGCTCAAGTCCCTTATTTAACCGGTCTCAGTGCGGTGGTCTTTAGGACCCAGCAGAACCCCAGATTTTATTTTACATGTCTTCATGTGGTGGACATTAGGACCCGGCGGTGAAGCTCTGAATCCACAGTGTTTCTGTTCATGAAAATAATCACGATCACAATTGAAAATAAGGTGAAAGTAATAAAGCAATCGGAAAGAGGTGAAATGCTATTGGTCATTGGAAAAGCATTAGGCTACAGTCGATCAACAACTGGAACAATTTTAATGGAGCATGTGAAAGGCACTGCCCCGATGAAAGCTACAATTATTACTAGCAACACAGTGTTTAATTATTCAAAAATGTATGTTTCTTAATTGTTTTATATGCACAGAAAGGTAAAATATGTACTATACACTAAGAAAAACGTTTGACTAACTGACACTAAGTAATACCGGATGTACTTGTTCCGACTTCGAATCTGACTTAAAGACGGACTGAGGAACGGAACTCATTCATAACCGGGGACTTGTCTGTACTTTTAAACCATCTCTAGATTACTTGTAATATCTAATGGAATGTAAATGCTATGTAAATAGTTCTACTGTATTGTTTAGGGAATAATGACAAGAAAAAATAGTCTGTATGTGCTCAAACAATGAGTGCTGGAAACAGAATTTCCTGGTTTTCCCACTCCAAGGTTGGTTGAATCTGCGCATATAGAATCTGAGATAAGGAGGGCGGGACTGTATTGTACTTGGACTTCCAGCATTTGCAGATTTGCATTTGCAGTGGTGTTAATCACCACTTTCTAAACTGCATTCATGCATATGCAGAAATCTTGGGTCAATGGGTTGTTTCCTGGTTTGGAATCAATCCCAATCTGCAACTCCAGGAAGATGATTGTTCTGAGTTGCATTTCAAATTCAACATGCAATTAGCATTCAGATCTGAAGGCTGGTTGCTGCTGAAATTAGTATTTGCTATATTCCATATCTCTAGAATACACCCTCATATCCAGAATTTTCCAAACTTTGTAAAGAACTAATGTGCACCATCTTCTGCCCACAATTTCTACAGAAGCTCTTATGGTTCTCACTAGGTCACTCTTGGGTTCCACTCCCCCTTATTAATGTAATGATTTCAAGTTTGCAGATGACGCAAAGCTAAGTGAGAATTTGGGTTGGAATGAGGATTACAAGAGTTTCAGGGGAAGAAATGGCAACAGATTGTTCGATGGAGTGTGATTTTTTTTAACAGAGAGTGGGGAAATTTTGATGTCCAAAGAGAGTGAGATGTCCTTCTCAAGTAAAGTTAACATGTAGAAGCATCAAACACAAATACTAAATTAACCTTTTACTGCTAAAGTATTTGATTACAATATTAATGCCTTTCTACAATGGACCGGGGCTTTGGTGAGACAGTATCACATCTTTTTGGGCTCCTGACCGAAAAGCAAAGAATAAACTTGATATAGAGAGAATGCAGCAGAGATCCACCTAACCTGTCTTGGCTGATGGATTTACCACATCAGGAGAGATCAGCTTATCATATGAGAGATGAGAATATTCTTTTAAGGTGCAACATGGTAGATACATGGAAGATATTTTACTGGCTGAGAAGCTTAGTATCAGGCATCATGGTCTTAGAGTAAAGGATAAGTAATTCTAGACTGAAAAAACATAGACATTGCTTCATTCACTGCAGCAAACTTGTACCCAGGAGTATACAATAGGCTTAGCTTTCAATTGCATTGAAAAACTTCCAGCTATTAAAGCACGTGTATGGTTCTGGATTGGTTTGCCCCATCGAGGCAGAGAAAGGGTGGTAGAGTGAAAGAATTGTGATTGACAAGAGATGTAGAAAATTTAGTCAAAAAGAACAAAGAAGCTAGCTTAAAATTTCGGATGCAAGTGTAAGATGGGTCTGGAGAATCATGAGGTAACCAGGAAGGAGCTTAAGAAAGCGAGAAGGGGGTGTGAGAATCGGATGACCAGTGTGAGGGTAGGTCCAATTCGGGATAAACAGGCTATACCCTAATTTACTCTGGAAAGAGCTGGAAGAGAATGTTGCACCTTTAGTGAGGGTCTTTCTGTCCTCATCGGCTGCAAGAGTAGTACAAGAAGATTGGAAGGTTATTCCTTTCTTCAGTTAATTGGGATAATCCATGGAGCTGTAGACTAGAGAGGATGCTTAGAGACATGATGTGGGAGCATTTGGATAAGTGTAGTCTGATTAGGAATAGTCTTCAAGGATTAGATGGCAGGTCATGCTTCTGTGATCTGTGAATAGTGTAGAAGGGTCCTAGGTTAATGTGGGATATGGGTTGGATGCAGTGTTGGGTTGAGAAGTGGCAGTTGAATTCAATCTGGAAAAGTGAAGTGATGCACACTTAGCAAGGGTCAAACTTGAAAGGCAGAGTACAGGATTAATTGCAGTAATCTTAGTAGTTTACAAGAACACTGGGATCTTGGGGTCTGCGATAGATCTCTCAAAATTGCTGTGCAGATTGATATAATGGTTAAGAAGATGTGTGGTGTATTGGACTTTATTAGTTGGGGAAAAGAGTTTAAAAAAACAGTGAGTTAATGTCACAGCTCAAAATAAACTCTGGTTAGACCACACCTGGCATGTTGTGTTCAGTTCTGGTTGCCTCAATTTTAGAAAGGATGTGAAAGCTCTAGTAAGGTTGCAGAATAGATTTTCCAGGATGCTGCTTAGGATGGAGAGTATGCCTTTTAAAAGATGGGTTGAGTGAGCTAGATCTTCTCTGTTTGGAGTGAAGGAGAATGAAAAGTGACTTGATTGAAGTGTATAAGGTTTTAAGAGTCATGGAGTGGGCAGCCAGTGACTTTTTCCAAGTGTGTAACTGGCTAATATTAGCAGACATCCCACCCTACAAAAACTCATTTCAGGGAGGTAGCACCCACACCCCCCACAACCCCATATTCCCCCCACCCCCTGTTCGACCTCCAAGGGTGTATGTAATACTTTGTTTAGTGATTTTGTCTAATCTGTAAACCCAGTTGGGTATATGCAGAAAATGTGACATTAAAATATGTACTTATGTTATCATGGAGTCATTTTTTAAATTATATTACAACTTGAAGCAAGTGTCCAGGGAGTTTGGCCTCATCACGTAGGACATCAATAAAATAGCTCCTTAGCAGCTAGCTAGTTAGTTTAAATAACGTTAGCTATGCTAATGAATGAATGAAACCTGTTAAACTCACCTCTTTTACATTTTAACCCACCATGGGCAATAGAAAAGTCACTGTTGCAAACAGTGCAGCGAGCAACATTGTCATTATTCTTGAGGTCAACTGCAAAGCCCGCTCACAGAGAAAACTGATAGGTCTACTTAGCACGAAGGGAGACCAATCAGGATGCTCCCTCTTGCTCTTGCTCTTCCTCTCCTTCTCAAATAAATTGATTTCCGGGATATTGTATATAATTTGCGGGTGTCAAGGAGTTGCTATCAATATGCGGGAGACTCCTGGTATTTCCGGGAGAGGTGGGATGTCTGTATTAGAGGACATAATTTTGAGGTAATTGGAGGAAAGTATTTGGGGGATGTCAGAGGTAGTTTTATTTTTAAACAGAGAGTGGTCAATGCATGATATGTGCTGCCAGGAGAGGTACTAGAGGCAGACACAATAGAGACATACAAGAAACTCTTAGACAGGCAAACAGGAGAACATTTGCAGATGCTAGAATTCAAGCAACACGCACACAATGCTAGAGGAACTCAGTGGAAAAGAGCAAACAGTCGACGTTTCAGGCTGAGACCCTTCATCAGGATTGGCACATGGATGAAAGAAAAAATGGAGGATGATGTGGGAGGGAAGGGTTAGATTGATCTTGGAGTAGGTGAGAGGATCAGCACAACATAGTTGGCTGAAGTGCCTGTACTGTACTATTCTATGAATTGAGAGGTATTGGGTTGAGATAAAAGATCAGTCATGTTCTTGACAAGCTGAGTAGATCTAAGGGGCTGAATGCCCTGCATGTCAGTGGTAATATACATAGTTCTAATTCTATTCCTGTACTTGTGATTTCATCTTTCGTAAAAATCCCCGTGCCATACCAGCCCAAGATGAAGCATTCAGGGCAATCAGGTGGTTGCATTTTTCCGTGCATACCATCCTGCCTGTGTGGAATGAGGGGCCAGCTGAGGTGGGTGCAGGTAATGGTTAAAAGATGGGTGTATGAATAGGAGTGGTTTGAGGGATTATGGGCCAAATGCAAGCAAAAAGATTAGCTTAGGAGCACTCACCTTGAACAGCATGGAAAAATTGAGCCAAATTGTTTCTATATTGGTTAGCGTGAGGAATCTTGAGTCTGTTTCACATAGCACAACTTGTAGTACTGCACATCTCTTCCCACTTCCTCAGTCCTGTGAAGTGCCTGGGCACTCATTTGTAGTTTGAGAACACCGTGGTCTCACGTGGCACATTGGAGCCAGATCCTTATCCTCTGAGGTGAGAGACCCCAGTAGTGGTGAAGGATCTCACACTGCACAATTCCTGAGGCTAAGCAGCTCCTTCTTGCTTTTGATGCAGGCTCAGTATCTCATTGTTTAAGAATGAGTTTGTCAGCAAGAAATATCTGGCACCTGTACAAAAACATTCCATTTGGATTAGCCAACACGTATCACTAAATGCTGGCACTGTTGGACTGCAAGCTGTAGTTTCACTTCTGTTATTGTTCATCATGTCACTCAGTTTATTGGTCTAGTGATAACAGATTATAATTGTCAATATCTGTTAGAAGAATTGTGGTTAATGTTAATGTGCAAAGGACACAGGAGCATTTGGAGGGAGATTAGCTGTGAGGTGGAACCTCTTTCTGAGGTATCACTGTCACATTATTTCATGTCATATAAGATGGTGATAACAAACCTGATTATCATGATCACTTTTACTGTTGTATTATGATGTGAGCTTTGTTTTGCGGCAGCTGGAAACAAAGCATTGGCTTTGTAAAAAGAAAAAAAAACGTGGGTTATCTCTCATTTGGCCGCACCCACCCCCATGGCTTGCCATGTCACCAGATGAGATTATGGTCGATCTTCTCAGCCTTGTCTCCTTTCTTGCTTATTGTTTCTGAACCACGGCCTCTAGTGCTACCCAGGCAGGGGATGCCGAACGCTTACAAACTCCTCAGAAGCTCAGAAGGCTAGTCCTATTCCTCTGCATTGTAAGCTGGTGGCCCCTTTCTCTGAAGTTAAGCTGCCTGATCTAGATCCAACCTCTTTCTTCCCCCACCCCAGTGCTGCTCATAAAATAAAGGGAAACACCCCCTTCCAATATATCAAACTACCTCCTTTTTTAATAAGTTCAGCTCTCATTCTTCTAAACCTCTACATCACTCTGTAAAGAACTCCTGGCCTCACCGGATTTAGACCACATTCCTTCATTACTGGATATTTAAGAAAATGTAAATATTTTCCTATATTTGAATCATCCTCGTCCCCTCTTCTATACCTGATTGAATTCACTCACGTCAAACTTGTTCATTGGCAGTGTCACAATCCTCCAATCAAATTGGTTGGAGTGATAGTGTTTGTTACATTTTCTTGGTTGTGCACAGCTTTAGCTCTTCCAAATTTTTGGGTGGCCAGGGCATCTGGTGTGTTGGTGTAAGCTTGGTGTTCCAGTACTTCAATGTTCCAGCACCATTTACACACAATGAACGCATCATCATTTGCGAAGCATTTTAGAACTGCTGAAATGGGATGGGAGAAGTGCTACATGCAGCCATTTTATGAAATTTATTAGCAGGAAAACTAAGTTGTACTGCACACTCCTGATTTCTACTAGTGCATGCAGGTAGAACCTGTTTGGATCGAGCTCTGTTGCTATCTCCAAGAACGTACAACTTGAAGAAGTTTTAGGAACAGTTCATGTCATCATGATAGAGTAGGCATGTTTGCTTTATTGTAATAGGTTCTACACTTGGCATTTTCTCTGCTGAGTACTGAGCAGTGTGGGTCTGGGGAGAAAGGCAGCAGTTGTCCAGGTCAGTAGTGAAGTGGATATCGTCAGTGCCAGCTGGTCGCCTTCGACGAGGGCTTCATTTTTACAGCTGTTTAAACTTCCAGAAATAAACTTAAATACCACAGTATAATGTGGACGTGTATGTGGGCACTAAAGTTAACAGTTCTTTAAAAAGTGCAGGCAATATGTGAATGAATCATGGCATCTGGCGATCTAGCAGTGTGGATTGAAGGCTACTTTTTGTTCAGTTCTCGGAGTACCTGTTTACTTGCGACTTAGTTACAGAAGGCTGTTTTCATGAATAAGAAAGAGTAACTGAATCCAAAAGTATAAGTGGGTGGTTCAGAGGCTGCATCTTAGGAAATTTGTACACACCATAGTGTTTGTGAGTGAAGATATGGTCATGTCATTTATTTTCCCCAGCATCTCTCGCCATCCCAGTACACTCCAAACATCACAAATCAATTGCCACACATACACTAATGAAGCAGCCTCTAGATAAAATTTGAGGACACCAGAAAATAATTTACCTATCCTTGGCAAAATGTATGTACCATTGGATCATGTTGGCTCATGGGCATCACTACTAACAAAGACGATTGACAGGCAGCAAAAGAAATTGGAGGCTCTACTCACAACCTGCAACAGCATCTGTGACAATACTGTATGAAAAAATCACACAATGATGTATTCAGTTCTTAGATATGATTATACACACTGCAATGCCAGCGAGATTAATCAAGAATCAACTTTGTTTGTTACTTGTGTTAGGGCATGTTTTGGAGTTGGGTATGTAGCAAATATTAATTTCAGCAGCAAACAATCTTCAGATCTGATTGTTGATTGAATTTAAAATGTAGCTCTGAACATTAGTCTCCCCGGAGTTGTGGATTTGGGTTAATTTTCAAACCAGGAAGCACCCATTCACTTAAAATGCATGAATAGAGAGAGGATGACATTCATTTTGAGGGTCTGGAGTGTGGGGAGTGAAGGCGTTTAAAAATTATGTGTAATTCAAAGGGCTATAGAATTGACCTGCTGTTACCTTTGACTTTCGGCATCTGAAAATGTCATGTGATGTTGGGTCAGGCAGTCCTTGTCCAAGTGTGGCTTGAACATGAAGTCTGTATGCTTGTTTTGCTAGAATAAATCCACTCGCTTCAGTGTCTCTCCGAAGACTCTTCACAGTTACAACAACACGCACAGTGGATTGGGCCGTCAGATAATTGGGGCAGCCACTTATTTGGGACGACTCTTAAAGAACAAAAACTAATTAGGAAAATAGCAGGAATTCCCTTCATTTATTTGCAACATTCTGCTGCTTAATTGGGTCAGAAGTTCTGTTGCCAGCTTCTAACTAGCATCAGCCACATGCACTTGTGTGGCTGTTAGACACTATACCGTGCTTACCATGATCAGATTTCAAATAGCGTTGGTTGCGTGCGTTTGTGTTCAAAAAGCAGTGATATTTTTTGTTGGATGATGAAGAATAAGCAGCAGAACAGTTCAGCACTGTTTTGGTCACTGCAGATTCAAGCAAGCCAGAAAATGAAACGATTTCACTGCTTCAAGTTAGGAACTACAAAGAGCTTGAAGGTATCATCTTGAATGTTAGAAACGATATGAACATTTGGAGGATGTAATTGTGGTTAGCATTGTAGCACCGACTGTACTCTTTTCCACAGAAGCTGCCTGGCCTACTGAGTTCCTCCAGCATTGTGTCTGTGTGTTGCGCTCGGATTTCCAGCATCTGCAGATTTTCTCTTGTACGTAATTTGTTGCTCAATTTATCTTTTTTATACCTTTTTAAGCATTTCCACGAAACTATGGTTACTTAGGGCAGTCACTTAATTGAGCCAAAGTGTACTGGTCTCGACGAGTCCCAATTAACCAAACTTCACTGTGTTAGGAATTTGCTGTGTTTTGTTGGTGCACTATGCAACAAAAAAGCAACTTCCAACTCTAAAGAATAATTAATTATATAAAAATAACTTGAGGTTAAAGTATGGATATGAAATAAAATGTGTATAAATACATAATGTAATGTATAAATACGCCAAGTATTTACGTTGTAAACAGCATTGCAAAAAGTGTTTTAAAGTGTTTTCAGTGCAATGACTGAGGTAATAGATGCGGGTGAGATTGCTAATTAGAATGATTAGATTAACTGCCTGGGCGAAGAAACTTCTAAAGTGGTGTGAAGCGTTTGTTTTAAAAGCCGATAGTGCTTCATATAAAGGGAGCTCATGGAAATGGCAGCTTTGCAGCATGGGTCATGTCTGTGAATTTTCCTGCTCGCTGCTTTGTCCTGGACACGTACGAGTCCTGCAGGGATGGTAGGCTGCAGCCAATGACTACCTGCTGACCCGACAGTTCACTGTGTGAACACTGCTCCAAACCACATACTAATGGCTGAAGTGAGGATGCTCCCTCTGATGGCAGTGTAGGATTGCACCAGTACATTCTGGGGAAGGTGGAATTTTATCAACTGCCCAGTCACATGGGTTATTGCTTTACCTGAAAGACTGTACTGTCAATACTGTGCCCAGATCGGGAATTCAAAGTGGATGCTGTTGCACAGGCCCGGATTTGCTGATGCAACTCTGGCCATGATTCTTGATGAATGAATGTGCTTCAAGCACATTTAAATGTTTGGAGATTGGGTTCCTGTGCTTAACTTGGATAAGTATGGTGTGTGCTTGCAGACAGAGCAAATGGCAAATCTTCATGTAATTTTTGGGAGAAAAGTAATGAAGTGTAGAAAGCTGAGCATGAATCTGAGCAAGGAAGAGTGCTCTTTGGGGTTCATCAAGAAGATATTTACTAGCATGAGGTGCGTTTGCATCATCCTCTGATCAGGCTTTACTTGGAATGCGTCAGATTTCTGTTCCTATGTTGCTTGACGTTGAAAGGCCACAAACTAATTCCTAGATGAGCTGGGATTTTGCACTTTATGATGCACTAATTTGGGAATGATTCGATTGTCAATAAAATTATAAAGGTGATAGATTAATTTTAGTGAAATCTTAACAATAATTGATTGGTTAGGGAGGACACAATGCTTTTTGCGTTGTTAGGGACGTCAACTGTTAATGTAATGCCAGTACTACAAACAACTGCCATCATTCTCTGACCTCGTGGAAGAAGCTTAATTTTAATTCAATTCTGCTCTGTTTTTATGCTAATATGAATTTCTGCATTTCAAAGCCTGTTAGAAATAAATCTGGAAAAGCTAACTCAAATCTGTAGTGCAATTTGCTTTAATGCTTTTATGTGAATTTTCAGTGGGTGTGTTCAGCTGTTTTTTAAAAAACCCTTAATGAAAGGGTTTATTTGCATGCTAATAAGTTACAATAAATGAAATGCAATATATTAGTTCAGATCTATTCCCTGCAATGGAATTGGATTGAATATAGTCAAGAGTTCCCAATAACTATCACTTGCTGTCCTTGTCACCAATAGGCAGTTGAACCTTTGTTGACAATAACAGTGAAGTACTTCGGACAACCGTGGAGCAATATGTTTACATTCCTTGCTGTGAATTTCTTCTCAAATTCTAAACAATTATAGGTGTCGCCTTCTGTTTCCCATTGCATTGGCTTCCCTTGCTACTTCTGTATTATCGCTTGTTTGAGAATTAATATTTTCTGCCGATGTGTAATACTTGTCAGATAGTGAACAAAATTTATCAAAGGGGACTGCTTGAAGATTAAAATTACAGTAAGGATGTACAGTAGACCGTTTGACCCAACAGGTGTGTTTATCATCTACTTAACAGTAGATCTGGATCTTGCGTTCATTCTTTCCTTATCTCACAGTAGCCCCTCCACTTCCCAAGGAGATTGAGACAATTGATGTATTCAGGTTAAAATTATAGCTTGGCTCTGACTTTTATACACCACATCTATGGCTTGAGAAGTGAAGCAACAGTGGGGAGGAGAGGAAAGGGCTGGTTTTGCCAACCATTGCCAATCCAACGCTTACAGCAACACCTTGTCTGAACAGCAACACCTTGTCTGATACTGTGGATATTACGTTTCAATGTGACATTGCGTGTGTAAAGTGATAATGGAGTGAATCTAATGCTTGCCAAGATCCACTCAATTCAACAGCTGGTCTCCCTGCTCTTGGTACTGTGACACCCTCACCATATCTAAGGCAGCAGCTGGTCACTCCGGCAAATGGCTGTGGAGAATGGGTTGTAAAAATTGTAGCTTGTGGCTCCCTGCTCAATGTGGGTATTTATGAATGAAACAGTGGAGAAATTGAGTGAGACTTGGCTTTCAGTAAGGCCTCTGTACTTCCCCCTGCGACCGGCTGCTTGACTTTCTCAAAAGGAGTCCACAGTCAGTGCTGTTCAGAAATAACATCTCCTCCTCGCTGGCAATCCACATCTCAATGATATGTACTTAGCCCGCTGCTTTCCACTGTTGACTGTGCCTGGGTGGCACGTCGTGAAGTACAAATTTGGAACATACACCCAGTTAGAAGGTTCTGGTAGTCTTGCTGTAGAAGCTTACCTACTATTTGGAGACTTGGTATCTTCTCTAATTGAATTTTTAAATTGAGAACACTGCGGTCAGCACTAGTTGCTGTCCCCATCTCCTATTGAAGGGTATTTCCTTTGGTCGCTACCCTGGTTGCACTGACCTGTTATGGCACTGTTGCCCTGGGGCAAAGATATTTTTTTACTAAAAATCGAGATGGAAGCAAACAAAAAATATCATCAAAGCTTTCCAACATGTTAGCCTTGGCTGTATTATTTATGTTCCTACGGCCAATAAGTGCACATTATATCATTGGCATCCGCAGTGGTGTACCTGGCAGGGCACTGAAAATCTGTGCCAACCAACTGTTCAAGGGCATCTTCAATCTCTCACTGCTGCTGTCAGAAATTCCCACCTGCTTCAAAAGAGCATCTGTTATACTGGTGCCCAAGAAGAGCCTCATTGATTATCAACGGGGTAGCACTCTCATCTACTATTATGAAGTACTTTGAGAGGTTGTTCATGACTAGAATCAACTCCTGTCTGAGCAGGAAGTTGGGATCATGCAATTTGCATACCACTATCTCACTGGAACTCGACTTGGCTTTCGACCACCTAGATGCAGCAACACCTACGTCAGGCTGCTGTTTATTGTTTACAGCTCGGCATTCAACACCATAGTTTCCGCAGTACCAATTAACCAGTTTCAAAGCCTGGACCCCTGTACCGCCCTCTGCAACAGGATTTTTGACTTCCTCATCAGGAGTTCAGTCAATGCAGTTCAGAAATAACGTCTCCTCGCTGGCAATCGACACAGAAGCATCTCAACAATATGTACTTAGCCTACTGCTGTACTCTTTACACTCTTGACTGTGTGGCTAGGCGCCGCCTGTCAGTTCACTGATCATGCGACTGTTGGCAGAGTCTCAGATGGTGATGAAGTGGTACACAGGAACGTGATAGATCAACTGGCTGATTTGTATTACAACACAAATCTTGAGCTCAACATCCGTAAGACCATGGAATTGATTTGAGGAAGGGGAAGATGGAGGATACATTCTAATCCTCATCAAAGGATCAGCAGTGGAGAGAGTGAGCGGCTTCAAGTTCCTGGGTGTCAATATCTTTGACAATTCATCCTGGGCCAAGCATACTGTTGCAATTATAAAGAAGACACAACAGTGGCTATATGTCGTTAGTTTGAGGAACTTTGTCATCAAAGACTCCAGCAAATTTCTACAGATGTACCATGAAGAGGATTTTGTCTGGTTATATCACTGTCTGCTATGGAGATGCTAATGCATTGAACTGGAAAAGAGCTACAGAGGGTTGTAAACTCAGCCTCTCCACCATGAGGAGGACTAGCCATGAGAACATCTTCAGAAGGTGATGCCTCAAGAAGGTGGCATCCATCACTGTGGACCACCAGCACCCAGTACATGCCTTCTCAACACTACCATCAGGGAGGAGGTCCAGAAGCCTGAAACTTCTTTCCACCATCATCAGATCTCTGAACAGTCTGTGACCACTACCTCACTATTGTGCTTTTTTACACTACTTATTTTTCATCTTGATTATAATTTATGGTAATTATGCTGTACTGCTACAGCAAAACAACAAATTGTGACATACGTCATATGTCAGTCATAATAAAGCTGATTCTGCTGTTTGACCAGTAAGAGTGCTGTGCATAATGACCCCTTTTTAGAGTTCATTGAATTAGCACATTTGTTCCTGGGGAGTCATCTGGAGTGCTGAGTTACGTACTAATACACTAATGAAATACTCTGTCCCTGGGGCCAGGGCAATAAATATTTACCAAAGGTACATTTGCCAAAATGTTTATGTAAAGGAAGCAACTATGCACTTGGTTAGGAAGGTTTAATTACTTTTCTTCTGAAAGTACACACTCAGTTTTCTGAAAAAGTACACAGCGAAGAAAGTAGTTGGTGAAGCCCTGTGGGTGGTGAGCTAGCTGTAGGCACAGTTAAGTAATGAGGCACATGGAGAAATTCACAGCGAGGAATGTAAATTCTGTGCTCCACGGGTTTTTGTCCAAAATGATTTTCTTTTCTCAAAATTCAACTGTCTATTGGTGGCAAAGATATGGTGGGTGGGAGCGGTTTAGAGAGCTAGTTTGTTTCAACTGTTAGGGAAGACTTGAGAGGTCTAATTATTTTTGCAGATAGGAAAGGTTTTGGTAAATTGTCAATAAGTGGGACAGACTGTTTCTGGTTGGGAAATTGTGAAGTTTTCAATTGGAAAAATAGAAGGGAAAATGCTGATTATTCAGCATGAAGGAAAAAAACTTGGGAAAATCTAAGGTTTGACACAAATGAGTTGAGGCACAGAAAGCTGCATTTTGTCAGAGGAAATGGATTTGTAACTGAGGTAAATGCGTAGCCACGGGGAGAGAAGGCTTGTGGGATTCATGATGAATTACTCCAGTAGAGTTGGCATGGACACAATGAACTTCCTTTCCTGCAGTGAATTTCTTTGGTTATGTGGTTCATTAGTTTCCTGCCTTAGCGTTAGTTTGCCACCCACAGGGTTTTCCTGGCCACTTTCTTCACTTTGTATCTTTTGGAAAAGTTCTATATGTACTTTTTAAATTAAAAAAAAGCCTTCCTAACCAGTTGCTCTGTTCTGCAAGCTGTATGTTTGGTAAATATTATTACCAGATCAGAGACTTGGAGTAATGTATTAGAGTCAACCCCAAGTTATAATATGGTGGGAGAACAGGCTCTCGCGCAGTCACTTTGACCCAGAACCCCCAAAACATGCCTTCTTAAAATATATTTTCTATTGTTGGAATTTAAAGATGCAGTGCGCTAGCCCCCATACTCTCATGTCAATCACAGCCATGAGGCTTCGCACGGGTCAGGAAGTCTTTCTGACTTTCCAGTCTACATCTTGTCATCTCTCAGTGGTTTAGTTTAGCAATTATTTGTGTGGAAGTGTGCTGTCTCAGTCATCTGCTGTGTTTCCCTGCTTCATAACAGCAACCGCTCTTCAAAAGTACTCTGAGGAGGAATTTCTCTGTATTTGCAGTGTCAGTGGCAAAGCTGCTTTCGTTCCAAAGTAATTCTGTCTGTGCTGAATATATCTCTGGGAACTTTGCCATTTAGTGGACTTTTATTCCCATTTGTCTATGCATTGGCTCTAACTTTCTCACTGGCAGAACTGTAGACTGATGGAAAATTGGGTCCCATGCTGCCTAGTATTTAAAAGGCAGCTAGCTAATCTGCCTGTTTTGTGTGATGCTGTAAGGGCAGGTTTGGAGTCTCCAGCACATTTGCATCTCCCTGAAAGTAGCTACCGGTGTTATTATAGAACAGTACAGTACAGGCCCTCCCACCTACTGATTTGCCAACCTGTTAAACCTCATCCAGGATCAATCTAACGCTTTCTTCTCACATAGCCCTCCATTTTTTTTCTTTCATTCTAAGAGTCTTTTTAAATATCCCAAATGTTCTAGCCTCCGCTACCACCCTGGCTGTATTTACCATTCTGTGGGGTGGGGGTGGGGTGAAGAAACGACTAACTCTGCTATTGCCCCCCCCCCCCCCCCCCCCGTGTACTTTCTTCCAATCACTTTAAAATATGTCCTCTTGTGTTAACCATTGCCTTTACCAAATTTTTATTTATTCTTGGGAAGCACATGGAAGGTGTTGAGCTGAACGCTTGGTGAAAATGCAAATACCAAATAGTTGGCTTGGGTCTTCAATGAACCACACAGTGCTTATCCTTTGGTGTTGAGGACCAGCGTAATCCTGTTCAGCTTTCACTGGCACTAACCACCAGCAAGCCCTCGGGAATGGTTGACTATCAGATGTTACCTTGCTGTCCTCTTAACATCATTTCGGGTAGCAGTTGAAAATTACAGGAGACCAGAAGCCCATGGACCCCCTGCTGTTTTAAGGGCTTTTTAGACAGGGTTGGTTGTCTTGTCCTGCCCTCAAGACCCACCCATGCACTATCTAGCCCGCTCTGTTGGAATGTAATGTTGACAACTGTGTGGACGGACTGGTTTTTGAATCTGTGCCACCGCATCTTTTAACTAGATGCAATTGCCATGAGTAAATGCGAAGCGTGGGAAACGAGTGTGATTTCTCTCTTTATCGGCAGTAATGTACTATTCCCCCACTGCCCTACATAGCAACAAAATCTTTGTATACATCTTTAACGTAGGAAAAGGTCCCAAAGCAAAGGTAATAGATGGTTGAAAGGAGGAAAGAGACTGGGAGCAATAAAGAGTTTTAAAGTGGCAATTCAAGTTTGGCAGCTGAAAATCGAGGACCAACTGTATTCGCCAGATACATTTGCATGTATTAGTAACTTGCTGTGGTGTGTTGGTGTGAAATGCAACAAAAACCAGCATTCAACAATTATAAAGAATAAGATAAAGTGTAGATGTGAAATAAAATGTCCATAAATATCAGCATCTATTTACAATGTAAACAACATTACAAAAAGTGGTTTAATGGGTTTGCAGTGCAAATGGGGGTAATAACAAGACGGTGAGGGGGCAAAACAGAATGATTTGCTGCATAGGCAGACTGTGATGATGAAAGTGTGACTAGTAGAGTGATACGAACAATGCAAATAAGTGTAGATGACTTGAAGGGTGGTAGGAATGAGTGGAGACCTTGTGAGTATTTGAAAATGGGGACGAGGATTTTAAAATTGATCTGCTTCTGATCCAGAGCACCACACGTTGTCAGACTCCGAGGTGACGCATTGATGGGAGGTAGTGGAGAGTTGGATGGCTTTCAGATGGTGGGTGACAGAACAGGGGAGGAAGGATGGGACAACATTGGGTTTAGGTGTCGCCGATGAGGATTCCAGCAGTAATTGGCGGAAGCAGGGCTGGGTTTGGACGAAGCTGTGGAGAGTATTAGGGGCAAACTTATTGACAATATGTACATATAATCTGAACTTCATCTCAAATATAGCATAATTGGTAGCAAGAGGTCTAACTCCAGGGCGCCTTCATAAGGGTGAATTCAAAGCGGTGCAGCTTGATGGGCACAATTAAATATTCCCGTTTCAGCCTGCTACAGCTGAAAATCACAGCTGCATCGAAGGTCTGTGCATAATGTGATTGAACAATCTATTGCTCCTTAAAACCAGAAGTAATGCCAACTATGGCTGTACTGTCCTCACTAGGAGGCCCTCATCAGAAACGTGTCTGCTGCTCATGGCTACAAGTGCATTTATAGAGATCTTTGATTCCCAATACAGACCATCTTGCAGGCAAATGTACAATCTCTGGTAAATAAAATTCATGATCTCAGAGCTAGGGTGCTGTATCAGAGGGACATTAGGACCGCATGCATCTTTGTTTTACGGAAACTGGGTTAACCCCTTCCGTACTGGATTGATTCGGATTCGCAGTGATTCGGATTGATGGGTTCACTGTACACTCTCAGTATAAGACTGTCAATTCCCTGGTCGAGGTGGAGGTATATGCCTCATTATCAATTCCTCTTGGTGCACAAATGAGTCAGTGATGTCCCAGTTCTGCTCACCAGACCTGGGATATCTCACAATGAATTGTTGGCCATTTTAACCTGCTGTGGGAGATTTCTGCGATAATTTTGGTAACGGAGTACATTCCACCTCAGGCCAATGTCAACCAGGCTCTAAATGATCTGAGCAATGGGATCAACTTGCACAAAACAGCACACCCTGATTCCTTCACCAATCATTTTGGGGGGATTTAACCAGGTCAGCTTGAAAGAGTCACTAACCAATTACCATCAACAGACCAATTGCAATACCAGAGGCAACAACACACGGGACCAGTGTTACACCCCCATCAAGAATGCCAATCCATGCCCACACTTTGGAAAGTCTGATCACCTGGCTGTACTTCTGCTCAAAGTTTCTGCAGAGACTAAAGACTGCAGCACCAGTAGTGAGGACCAAGAAGGCGTGGACAAGGGGAGCACAGGACTGCTTTGAATCAGTGGACTGGACTATATTCAGGGATTCATCTTTGAATCTGGACGAGTATGTCGCAGTCGTTACCAACTTAATTAAAACCTGTGTGGATGAGTGTGAGCCTATGAAAACTTGCTGTTTGTTACCAAACTAAAAGCCATGGATGAACCAGAAAGTTTGTCATCTGCTGAGGGTGATATCTGTGGCATTTAAGTCGGGTGACCCAGGTCTGTATAAGAAAACCAGGTATGTCTTGAGGGCAATTTCAAGAGCAAAGAAACAATTCTGAGAGAGACTAGAGGTGACATCGAATGCATAACAACTCTGGCAAGGATTGTAAGACATTATTTCCTACAAAGCAAAACGGAATAGCATGAATGGCAGCAATGCTTCACTACTGGACAAGCTCAACACCTTTTTATGCCTGCTTTGAAAGGGAGAATATAACTACAGCAGTGAAGATTCCTGCTGCACCTGATGACCCTGTGATCTGTCTCGGAGGCTGTCGGAGGCTGTCTTTCAGGAGGGTGAACCCGTGCAAGGCAGCAGGCCCTGATGGGGTACCAGATAAGGCTCTGAAAAGTTGCGCTAACCAACTAGCTGTTGTATTCAAGAACATTTGCAATCGCTGCTGTGGTTGGAAGTTCCCACCTGCTTCAAAAGGGCAACAATTACACCGATGCCTAAGAAGAGTAGTGTGGGCTGCTTTAATAACTATTGTCCAGTAGCACTCGCATCTATAATGATGAAATACTTTGAGAGGTTGGTCATGGCTGGAATCGACTCCTGTCTCAGCAAGGACCTGGACCCACTGCAATTTACCAATCGCCACAGTAGGTCTACGGCAGACACAATCTCAATGGCTCCTGACATGGCCTTGGATCACCTGGACAATACAGATACATGTCAGGATGCTGTTCATTGACTATAGCTCAGTGCTTAACAACATCATTCCTATATTCCTGATTGATAAGCTATAGAACCTGGACCTCTGTACTTCCCTCTGCAAATGGATCCTCAACTTCTTAACTGGAAGACCACAATCTGTGTGGATTGGTAATAATATCTCCTCCTCACTGACAATCAACACAGGTGCACAAGGCTGTGTGCTTAGCCTACTGCTCTACTCTCCCTTTACCGATGACTGTGTGGCTGGGCGTAGCTCAAATACCATCTGTAAATTTGCTGATGATACAGATATTGGCAGAATCTGAGATGGAGATGAGAGGGCATAAAGGAGTGAGATTGTTGAGTGGTATTCAGGAACAACCTTGCACTTCACATTAGTAAGATCAAAGATCTGATTGTGGACGTCAGGAAGGATAAGATGAGGGATCATGAACCGATTCTCAGAGGGATCAGAGTGGAGAACGTGAGCAATTTCAAGTTCCTTGGTGTCAAGATCTGAGAATCTAAACTGGTTCCAACATGTCAATGCAGCTATAATGAAGGTAAGGTGGCTGCAGGAGATCTGGTTTGAAACTTAAAACACTCAAACTTATACAAACAACACACACAAAGTGCTGGTGGAACGCAGCAGGCCAGGTAGCATCCATAGGGAGAAGCACTGTCGAAGTTTCGGGCCGTCCTGATGAAGGGTTTCGGCCCTTGACCAGCATTTTGTGTGTGTTGCTTGAATTTCCAGCATCTGCAGGTGTCCTCGTGTTTGCCAACTTTTACAAATGTTCCTTGGAGACCATTCTGACAGGCTGCATCATTGTCTAGTATTGGGGGTAGGGTGCTACTGCAAAGGGTCGAAAGAAGTTAAAGAACATTCTAAAATTAGGCAACTCCATCTTGGGTACTAGCCTTCGTCGTATCCGAGACGGCCTCAAGATGTCTTCATGAATACTACCTCACTTTAAATTTAACTGTTTAGTGTGTGTGTGTTTTATTTTTTTTCTATATTATGTATTGCATTGTACTGCTGTCACGAAGTTAACAAATTTCACAACATGCCAGTGATATTAAATCTGATTCTATTTGAGGGAGCTAAGGAGAACAATAGAATTAGAGAAAGGCTTTTCTCAGGATTTTTGACCATAGACAATCACTTCAACCTTCCTTGTATTTAAGCAAACCTGCCTATTCTGGCCCCAGGTGTTAAGGAACAATTAGAATTTAGTCTGTGATGGAGACAAGGCAGAGTAATGGTGGTCAGTGACACTTTAGTAGCACACTTCAGATTTTTGACTGGTTTTGCCAAGGGTAAGCTGTTGGAATAGAAACAACAAGAGCCCAAAGTAAATGCATGCATAGGAGGGAAACCAGGTGTTGAATGAATGGAGCGAGAAAAATGATGGTAGTGATGTGTCAGGGGAAACAGTAAAACGTCAAATGGAAATGCACCAGATATAGGTTTTTGAGGAGCAGTGGCAGTAACAATACAAGAGTAGGAAGCAAAGCTATTGTTGGTGACCCTACGTCTGTATATAGTTTTATAAGAATGGACCTAGGTGACTGAGAGGTGATGATCTACTCACAGCAGCCAGTTGAGGAGAGATGGAGTTTCAGCACGGTTTCACAATGCATTTTGGTGTGTTGCCTTCTTGGAGTGAGTTAGTGCTGCAGGAAGTGGATTAGTGAAGTGCTGCCTCATTCATAGTTGGGAGAGCTTGGAAATGCCTGCTAGTTTGCAGGAAAAATGGAACTGAAAAGGAAATGGGTGGAGGCCGAAACGTGAATACCGCTATCCAAGTGAGAGTGTGGTTAATGTTTCTGGCAAGTAGGATGAAATCTTAGGTACAGGAGAAGCTTTCCTTCAAAGTGAATTCGGGAAGGAAATGATTCAGACAACAATGTGAGCTCAGACTCAGGAGAGAAAAGATCCTCGGACGCATTTGGTTCAGCAGAATAGTGGAAGTAAAGAAATTTGTCAGTCAGCTGGTCTGAACGTCAGCCACTGTGACCCTTGATAGTTGTTTGGGGGTGAAGCTGGAGCCAGGCACAGAAGTTGGGTTTTTAGTAGCTATTTGCCGTGGGGGTGGGGTGGGGGAAGACAAATTTTATATTTTTATTTAGAGATGTCCTTTTTTCCTCAGGCTTAATATCACCAGCATATCAGAATTTGAAGCTTTGTGGCAACAGTACACTGCATAATGTACTTTGAATTATATAAGTAGTGCAAAAATAATGAGTGTTTTCATGGGTTCATTTTTCATTTGGTAGTCTAATGACAGAGGGGAATAAGCTGTCCTCAAAACATGAGCATATGTCTTCAGACTCCTGTACCTCTCTGGTAGTGGTGGTCTCAGCTGACTTTAAAAAAAAAGTGGGGCTTTGTGAGATTCTGGGAGAACCCCATTGCCGATGTGGAAGAGTACATTAAGTTTGGGGGCTTGCAGGGATACAACCCGAGCTTGGTTATTAAACTGCCATTTTGGCCCAGGAAGGTTTTTTAAAAAAAATAAATCGGACCTGCTCTTGTTTTTCTGTTTAGCTTTTTCTTTCTGTAGATGCTGCCTAATCTGTGATTTTCTTTTATTACATTTGGCTCTGTGTATTTGACTGACTCTTTCTGGCTCTGAATGCCAGGGCATTCAAAATCTGGAAAGTATTATTACTTTCCAGAGGATTTGGTCAAGAGATGGAATCAGCTGCGAATGTTCCAGTCCCTTCTAGCCCAGAGATTATGATCATCAGTGAATTGACTGTGTTCATTACTGACCCCAGAAATGCTCACAGTTAACCTTGCTATTTTCCCTTCCCACCCTCTCTTGCTCAACTTGTATCTGGAAGTTGGCTCCGAGGTTTTTATCTACCATTATTCAACTCAGTCACATGGGCATGACATGACCCCTGGTTTAATCAGTTGTGTCAAAACACAGCTTTTCAATGTCAGAAGCATTTTAAATCTGCTTGAGGCCTTGTTTTAGGTTTCAGTTTAAAAATTAATATTTTAATGAGCTTTAAAATGAGATTTAATGTAACTGCAGTGCACCAGATCAGAGCGATTATTGCCACCCCTTGCAGCTATTTATCTCCTTTGAGCCAAGCTGAGGAAAACGGATGCTCTTCAGAAATTCTCCATTCACCTGCATGGGAATGTAAAACTTACTGTCAGTTACAGTTGAGTTGGAGAGCTCCAGATGGTTTGCAGAATTTTCCCTGTAAGATCTGAGTGTTGAAACTGCAGTGCAGCTTCAAACTAGACTTAATTATGCTCTGGAGAGTAGGGAGTACGTTGCTGTTTTGAAATATAGCAGCCTATAAAATGAAGGTGTGTTTAGGGGAGTCCTGATGAAGGGTCTCAGCCTGAATTGTTGACTCTTTTTTCCTTTCCACAGATGTTCCCTGACCTGCTAAGTTTCTCCATCATTTTGTGTGTGTTACTTTAGGAAAAGGGTTCTCAACCTGGGTTCCGCGGACCTTTTGGTTAATGTTAAGGGTCCATGGCATAGAAAAGGTAGTGAACCCCTGTTTAACTCATTCATCAGGGACTTTCCAATCCAGGGTCATGTGCAAGTTGGGAAATATTTTGTATGCCCTGCTCAGTATCAGGTTTGTAGTGTTGGCCAATACTGTTGAAGGTAGTATGAAATGCTTGAATACTCAGCAGTGGCACGGTTAGGTGTCCATCAAGTGGAGTTTCTTGTCCAGATTGGTTCTGAGCGGTCTTGATTGTTGGCGGACATGCACTCATCCGGGCAGTGGCAGGCGTTCCACATGCTCCTGGTTTACTTTGAGGAGTGGGAAGGTGAGACTCTCTAAGAAAAGTACTCGGCTTTCATCGGTTGATGCCTCTGTTTGTGCATCTGGATGTAAGGAGAAGCAGGAAATTCTGTATCAGTTGTTCCCCATTAGCCAAAATGGACCTGAAGTTACAGGACCTACTGTTCCCACTCCTTGAGCTTGGGGTGGGGGGGGGGCACCTTTATCTTGGAAAATGGGTGGAAGTTTTCATGGAACCCAGGGTGTAGGGTCAATAATGCCATCTGAAGGAACACAACTAGTTAACAAACTCCAATGCGTTCAGATTTTTATCTGTTTCAACTCTTTGCTACTTCCATCTTCTGACATGACTCCCAGTCTCGTCCCTAACTTCATTTGCCTATCTACCCATCACTCAAATCCCCCTATCACCTACCAGCTCTTGCTCCATCCTATTCTTCCATCTTGCCATGCCAGCTACCTCCCTACTCATTGCAGGTACTGGATCTCGACCCGAAGCATTGACTGTCCCTTTCCCTCCATAGATGCTGCCCGACACGCTGATTCCTCCTGCATCTTCTGAGTGTTTCTTCATTTGACAAGCCCCCTCCTGTGCCTCAAAATTATTGCAGTGCCTGGGTAAGCCCCTTCCATAAATATGATGAGGCCACAAGTCCTTGTTTCTTTAAAAGGCATTTGCCCTGTTACCTTAAAAGTGGTTGCCCTAGGCCAGGGGTCAGCAACCTTTACCACTGAAAGAGCCACTTGGACCCGTTTCCCACAGAAAAGAAAACACTGGGAGCCGCAAAACCCGTTTGACATTTAAAATGAAATAACACTGCATACAACGTTTTGTTTTGCCTTTATGCTATGTATAAACAAACTATAATGTGTTGCATTTATGAAATTGATTAACTCCTGCAGAGAAAACGAAATTACATTTCTGCATGCAACAAAAACATTTTGAACTCCGAAAAAAAGACGTTGGGTTGAAGGTTACTTTTAGGTAAAATACTCAACGTCTATTTGAGTCCTTCTTGTATTTATGAAAAACGCCAAACTTAAATTTGCCGCCAGCAGCAAACCAAAAATAACGTCAGCCAGCTGTCAACCTGAAAAATAAAAGGACTATTTCACTGAACAATGAAAACATATGAATATACGTAAAATAATAGGCAATTAAAATATTTATCATACTTGGTCAGGTTGACTCACACCTGACAATGCAGTCGTATTCAGTAGGGATGGATCGATGCTTAGGGGAGTGAAAGGGAAGGATAATGTGTTTTTTTCCTCTCTGAACTCACAGAAGCGTTTCCCAAACGATGTTTGCATTGCGATGATTGCAGAACGTAAATACTCCGAATTCATCATGTCATGACCTTGTTTGAACTCTCTCAAATTGGGGAAGTGAGACAATGTGCCTTTCTGTAAATCTCTGGCAAGCAACGTCAACTTGCGCTCGAATGCCAAAACATCCTCCAACATGTGCAGGGCTGTACGTCCTTACCCCTGAAGAGCTGTGTTCAGCGTGTTCGGTTGCGCTGTCATGTCTACCATGAAGTGTAGCTTTTCCAGCCACTCTGGCTGTTCTAGCTCAGGAAAGGTGGGCCCTTTGCTGCCCAGGAAAGTTTTCACTTCTTCCAGACACGCGACAAAGCGTTTCAGCACCTCCACTCTGGACAGCCAGCGATAAAAACACGTTGTAGCGGTGTGCTACACGCAGTCAGTAAACTGCAGTCAAAGATAGCTTTATTCGAACTAAACAGCCTTGTTTTTAAGCCTCCCTCAACCCGCCCCCCATGGGCGCTGATGCTGCAAAAGACACGTACTCACAAACCCCCGTAGGCTATCTCCCTTAGCCTGAACGCTGGCTAATTGTGAGCCGGTTCGGATGTGTCAGGAAATGGGTCGCCACAACGTCTTATTTAGATTGTACAAGATCACCATAATCTTCAAATTTAGAATTACATTTCAAAAACTAACAAACTAACATAAAATACATTTTAATTAAATACTGACCAATTATTTCCCAAAGTAACAGGGAGCCACAGCACAGACGTAAAAGAGCCACATGTGGCTCCGGAGCCGCGGGTTGCCGACCCCCGCCCTAGGCTGTCAACTCATGTTTGGCCTACAACCCCCATACCAAACAGAGGCTGTAAATAACACAGGCACCACTCTGGAATGAGCCAAAAATGTCAGCTATCCTAATCCAGGCCTCCTGTTGTAAAGAAACCTGTCTACTGTCACCAGATAGAGGAAACACAAGAGACCTGGACCTTTAAGCTGCTGATATATGACGGCAACTGGTAAAGTCTTGTGAAATGCATGGCTGCTTGTTACAGGTCTCAAACCAACATTATATTTTAAAACAAGAGTTCAAAACAATGCACAAGTGGTTGATATCGCTATGTTAATGTCTTCCCTTCAAAACCACATTTCCTTTATTATTTCCTTTATTCCAGTTCGAGGGCAATGAAAGATCAATCATGACATTGGATGGCAGAACAGATGAAGGGCTGAATGGCCTACTCGTGTTTCAGTTTTAGGATTGATTTTGTTGGAAATGATGTAGTTCATGTTGTTGTAACTGAAGCAGTTTCTTAATATGCAAAGTCATGGCCTCGGTATTGCACAGGGTAATTGTATTCTCAGTGTGAAAGAACAACTGTATTAGTTGGACTAGCTCCTGGGCTCAGAACCCGACCCTGGTGAGCTGTATGCACCTGGTGGTGAATGGGACTGGGTAGATTTTTCCTCTTCTAGCTGTGGAAGTTGTGTATCCTAACTGTGAATAATCAATCCGGCACAAGTTAATTCTGCACTAATGTAGGGATTAATCAGTCCCCGGAATTCCATCTCTCATAAATCCCAGTCACCTAGAGTGCAATGTATGGTTTTGATGCCATCATTGGAGCCTGTGATGACATTGGGAAGAACAAACCACTTTGTCATGCTTGTGCCCTGAGGAATTCAATTGTCTTGGGTTATAGTATCCCTGTTAATGACTCATTCAACCTCCTGGCCAAAGGAATTGGTCACAAAAGTTGATCCAAACATTGTACTGGAACTTGTATACAAACTAGTTTATGCATCACATTATATCCATTATTGATCTTGGCTCCTGTCCAGAATCAGTTTTATCATCTTATCCCCATTTTTTCCCCTGTGGTTTGAGGATTTAAAATCACTTCACACTGACTGGCTTCTGTTTTTCGGATGGCTCATCACTCTTTGTCTCTTCATTTTGAGTTGCCTTTACACTTCAGATCACTGTTCAACCATTCCCTGCATCTTTTTCATTTAGTATTTTTTTAAAGTTCCCTTTTCATTAGACAGGTCACGTAGAACCATTTTGCTGACTTTAGCCATTTTAGCATAATATACCATTGATATGGGGGCATACCCTTGAAAAAGTTTCATTCTTTTTACTGACTAGAATAAATTTCTCTCCAATCAGTTTGAGATGTTCGAATGCTATCTCTGGAGCACTCTGGTGAGGGGAGATCTAATAGTTTAATGGTCAGGGATATTAAGCCAAAATCATGAGAGACATTGAAAAAACAGATGAATTTCTTCCCCACAATAGAAATATGAAATGGAGGAAGGCATCGCTTTGTGGGGGGGGGGGGGGCCGGGGGAAGATGAGTTTAAAGGAGATTTGAGGTGACTTTTTTTTGTAAAGTGTTAGGTGTCTGGAATCTGCCACCAGGGAAGTGGCAGAAACAAATACAGTAGCAGCATTTGAGAAGCATTTTGACAGACGTGAACACGCAGGGATGAGACTAGTTTGGAATGGCATTGTGGCCAGCAGAAATATTGTGGGTTGGAAAGCCTTTTCCTGTGTTCTATACAACTGAATGGGGTTTTGTCTATTCGCCTCTCTTGCCATCTACTATTATAGTACAAGTTAACCGTGCTTTTATGTTCGAATACATCTGCTTCTGCCACACTTTTAAGCTGGTGCATTGCAGATCTCATCCATTTTCTGTATTTTAAAATGCCTACTCATTTTCCCTTGCCGTTAACTTAAATCTGTCATCTTAATTATGGAGCATTCAGCTGCAATCATAAATTCACCCTCTTAACTTCAGTATAGTTTCTTTCTTTATAACCTTATTTTGCATTTCAAATTGATGCAAGCTGTGTGGTTACTAACTTCACACCTGGGCATTTGATTGGAGTTTTCGGTCTCCATAATTTGTTTTAAGCACTTTGAATAAAAGGTGCATTTGCATCCTCAGAGTAAAGAATTAACAAATGAAATGCCTCATTCACTACCTGTAATATCTTTTTCCTTTATGCCTTGTTATTTAAATACTAAAGGCATTGAGAAGTAGAGGCAGGATTTTTCTCAGAAGTATACTTAATTTAGAAAATGTGCAGATATATAAATCACTTATGATGTACAGTATACTATTTGTTTGCATGGTCATATGAACTTAACTTTCCATGACCCAATCTACCAAGTACTTTCTCTGAGCGGACATTCTGAGGGTATTTAAAGGGATTCCCATGCTGGGAGGGTTTTTAAGCAGTGACTTTTCACCACAGCCTCTGCAGTGGCTGAATAGACCATCAGTCTGTTCACACCTTCAGCAGGCGGTTCAAAACGTGCTGCATTTGGTGCACTCAACCAGCAAGTCTGCACAAGTCAGAGGACATATTTCACTCATGAATAAACTCTTCTCGGGCTTCCAGCCGGCTACAGGTAGTCCTGCCAAAGGGTTTCGGCCTGAAACATCGACTGTTCTCTTTTCCATAGATGCTGCCTGACGTACTGAATTCCTCCAGCATTTTGTGTGTGTTGCTTGTATTTCCAGCATCTGCAGATTTTCTCTTGTTTGTGTATTGATTATAACTGACATTTTGAATACAAACTCTGCCTTCTTTCGGGATGATACCTGGGCATGTCTCCTCCTGTGATATTTATACCCTCCATAGTCCATCCCTCCTGATTGGTTAGTCCTCATCCAATCAAGTTTCTGCTCTGCCACCTTGTTGACAATCAAATTCCAATTCTTGCTTGAAGGGAGATTTTCATCTTTGTTAAAATCTTTTCCTCTAGATTTATTTCAATGGCGTCCTTTACCAGGTGGTCCAAAAGACATTGCTGCAACATAGTAGTTTTGTGCCATCGAGGTCAATCCTGTGGCCATTCCAAATGCAATGCTCCGCTACCGCTGATTTCTCCAGGTAACCCAAATGGATACATCTCCTATGCATCTTAAACATAAAGTACACTGCAGATGCTGTGGTCAAATCAAGACATACAAACAAGCTGGATACTGCCCGACCTGCTGAGTTCATCCAGCTTGTTTGTACGTCCTAAGCATCTTGATGTGAGTTCCACCGTGCGTCCCATCTAGCTTATATACGCTGCTCTGCATTCACAAGGAATCCTGTAAATTTCTGCCAACCTGAGACTCAGGTCATCTTTGACCCCCATAAGCTGTGACTTGAGCTTCCATACGGGTTTGTAGGTGATATGAATCCAGTACGTCCTGGTGATCTTCCAGAAACGATGGAAGCAGGCAATACAGGCAGTAGCGACGGGTTCCTCCTTGTTTGGTTTCCTGGCTTTTCTGTCAGCCCTTTTAAGGGCCTGATTGATTTTGTTCACTTTGTAGCCATTCTGTAGGAACATCGTGCATAATCGTATTTCCTTGGAGAGACTCTCCGGGTCTGAAGTAGTTTTTGCACGGTTAACCAAAGTGGGGGGGAAAACCATTCTATGCTGGGAGCTATGATGCTAGCTGTTACTACTGAGGTGCAAGTCCTTGTGGATTTCCAATAGATGCCATGTTTGAGGCTACATTGTGGTTTCCATTGTCCATGGACTCCAGACACTCCAACAGTTCCATGACCATCTGAACAGTACATGTCCAAACATTCAGTTCACAATGGAGATGGAGGGGAACGGTTGACTACCATACCTGGACGTTTTAATATGATGGAAACTGGTCCCTGGCATGAAAAAAGGTTGGGAACACCTGTTTTACACTGAGGTATTGGGGTACCATTCCATATGTCATTGAGTTAATATCAAACCAGATCAGTTTATCATTGCCACATATACTGAAAACATATACAGTTGAAAAGCTTTATGTATACGCCATCCAATTGGATCATTCTATATGTTAATGCTTTGGTGATGCAAAAGAAAATGTACTAACAGAATGCTGAATACATTTTACAGGAGAAAGTGTATTGCAAAGGCCATGATGTAGTTTGAGAGTTCAAGTGATAGTTCTTATGTTACATTCAAGAGTCTTATAACAGCAGGGTCAAATCTGTCCTTGAGACTGGTGGTACCTGTTCTGAAGTTTTTCCCCAAAGGGAAGGGGGGAGGGGTAACAAAATGACCAAGGTGGGAGGGGTCTTTCTTTATGTTGCCTGTTCTCTTGAGGCAAAGGAAAGTGTAGAATACTAAAATCAAATGAGCACTATGCAGTTAAGCCCATGGTATCTATTTACTAACAACTTTACTGCGCAGTAATTGCAGATATCTGTATCTGCTTCCATCTTTGTCCCTCGTAGCTCAATCCAGGCACAGGTACCTACCACTAAAATTCATCTCACAACACTTCACATTCTGCCTCTTACCTTAAGTATATGTGTCTGAGTATTTGGCATTCCTACTCTGGGGCGGGGTTGGGGGGAGAGATTCTCTATGACCTTCCACAACTTTGAAAACTTTAACACACACAAAATGCTGGTGGAACACAGCAGGCCAGGCAGCATTGATGGGGAGAAGCGCTGTCGACACTTTGGGCTGAGACTTTAACTGGGTTTTCTCTCAGACTCCAAAGCTTTAGAGAAAACAGCTCAACTCTGGCCAATCTCCAGTTGAAGCTCCTACCCTTAATCCAGGCGCTATCATGGTGACTCTCTCAACCTTTCCAACAAGAGTGGTGTTTGAGGTCTTTAGATAGATAAGTAAGTATTCAGGACATGGAGGGAGATGCATCATAAGCAGGAAGAATTGGTTTAGTTTAATTGGGAATTATGCTCAGCATAGCACAAGCACTGGGGGCCAGCAGGCTTGTTCCTACACTATGTTCTATATATTTGTCCAAATTGTGCTTGAAGTGTGTACAATGGATGGGGAGGAGAAAAACTGAGGTAAGCAGTCAGTGATGCGGACATAAATATCAAAGACGTTACAACGGAGATCTTAAATTGAACTGAGAATAGATAATTGTGTTCTGGCCTTCAGCAGTTTGTTATAGGGATGTACAATAGGTTACTTCTGGTAAGATGGCAGCACACAGTGTTCGCACTGGGTCCAATCAAAAGTATATTTGTTCATTCTTTTTTACAATTGTAAGGTACTGCAACACTATCCCATCAGTGAGTTCTTTAATAACAATGAAACTCGTCATAATGCACACTGTTGTTGCCTTGACTTGTTGAGTACCAGTGTTGTGTCGAGACGAGTGATTGTCTAGGACCTTTTTTATTTTGATTGCAAGATCCTTTTGGAGATTGGTAAAGTGGAATGCTGCAAGCCTGGTTCATTGGTGAGATTAATGACAGGGAGCTACTTTGCCTTGGTTGTGGTGAGGATTAGGACCTCGCCTGTTGCAGTTGCTTAAGAGTGGAGATCCCAGAAGTGATGTGGGAGAAAGCACAGGCCTCAGTGGATGTGCTGGAATCCATATTGTACTGGATGGGGCTGGCCCCTCCCGTCAATGCTGCCCTCTGTTATTTGCTTGCTTGGTGCTGCCCTCCTGTGTTCACTCGGTGGAAGTTCAAGCGGGTGCAGGTCAACTTGCCACCAATCTACAGTCATGTGACTGTGGGCTTTTATTCTTTGTGACTGTTTTTCTGCAGTTGTAACCATGTGGACAGTGCGCAGTGTGCTGTTGGTTATGTGTTTTGCACCTTGGCCCTGGAGAAACGCTATTGCTTTGGCTATATTGATATCTGGTTCTATGATAAATTTGAAATTGTACTTGAAATCACCTATCCCTGAACATGATCATGGTTGATCAACCAATTAGTATCCTGTTCTCATCACCTTCTCATGTGTCCTCTGATTCCTTTCAGCATTTATCACCTCCCATGAATATTTTGATACATGGACTCCATTGCTTTCTGTGGGAGAGAACCTGGCAGGCTCTTCTGGTTGAAGAAATTTCTCTCAATCACTATACCTTGTAAAATAAGGCTGCGTTCCTTGGTCCTGGGCCATCAGGCACATGTCGGCTGTCTTGTTAGTGTTTTCTGTTTCTTCTCATTTTTATAAATGTCAATGAATATTAGCTTAATTGACCCACTATCTCCTTGTACATTAGTTCTGGTATCCCAGGCATCAGTTGAGTAAAGAATGACTAGTTTTCCTCCATGGTAGGGACATGCTTCCACAGATTATTTGACTAAAACTCCAAATGAGGTCTTAATAAAGCTCTGTATCTTTGCAGTAAGACATCCTTTCTCCTGTTCTCAATTCTTCTTGCACACACTGTTAAACAAAGACCAAAGAAGACCTATTTACATGTGTTTTGCATATGGGAGAGAGGAGTGAATTCAATCTACATCAATGTCAGAGACACTAAATTCTCAGAGCTGGTCCAATGCTACAGCTGTTCCGGTTCATAATTGAGAAGACCTGTGCCCCTCAGTTGACTCTGGGATTTTGGTGCCTCTGATATCATTGGTAAATTAGTTTATTGTCACATATCAAGGAACATATCATATGCATGGTGCCCATACATATCATTTCATCACATCAGTGCATTGAGGAAGTCCAAGTAACAAAACGTGGAATCGAGTGTTGCTGCTACAGAGTGCAGACAGACAAGTTGTTAAGGATATAATGAGCTAGATGGTGAGATCAAGAGTTCATCATTTTGTATGAGGGAGCATTCAAGACTCCTGACAACAGTGGGATATAAGCTGCCCTTAACCATGTTGGTACATGCTTTTAGGCTTTTGTATATTCTGCCCAGTGGTTTGTGGGGGGGGGGGGGCAACTGCAGAGGGAATACCTGCATTCTTTGACAATGTTGGCTGCTCTATCGAGTTATCAAAGTGTGGACAGAATGGATGGAGGAGAGACAGGTTTGTAGGATGTGCTGAGCTATATTCTCAGCACTGCAGTTTCTTGTGGTTCGGGCTGAACAATTGCCATACCCGAGCCGTGATGTATCAGGGTAGGATGCTTTCTATGGTACATCAATGCAATCCCTCTTGACCTTGGCACATGTGATGGAAATAGAAGTGTATGCACGGCCTCCCTTCCTTTAGTCAATGACCAGTCGCTTGGATTTGCTGATATTATGGAAAAGATGACTTGTCATAGTGCCAGCTCTTTCCTTCCTTTACTCCAACTCATTATTAGATATTTGTCATGATCATTTCAGGCTTTGTTTCTGACCTTTGTTCAGTGTATTGGTCTTTTGGCATGGTGAAGGTCTGATGGGAGGAAGTTCCAGTCAGTGTGTTTACGGATGGTAGAGTATAAGGTCTTTGAGGAGAAAAAGAGGCAGTCTGTTTTGCAGCGATTTGCGAGGATTGAGAGGAGTGGGCTGCCATGAAGGGTTGATGTGTTTTGAGAGGCCATTGATAGGCAAAGGGAATTCCAGAGGGAAAGAACTGCTGATGGCAACAACCACCAAGGGACCTTGGAAAGGAAATGAGGAATGCAGGTTTAATGGAACCGTGTGGAGCTGGAGTCATTAAGCATCAGTCTAATTTAGATGCCTTTAATGTCCTGATGTTCCAAAGATGAGTGTGGAGCCAGGGGGATGGTGCTTACCATGGGCCTGTTACAGTGGTTGTCAAACTACAGTGGTCTGAGTTTGACTGGGAAGCTGGGTGAGGTGCAGATGACCAGCCTCTCAAAACACTTCATGATGGTGGATATCAGAGCCACTGGACAGGAGTCATTTAGGCACATTGACCTTATTTTTCTTAGGTCCAAGATTATGGTGGTCTTAAAGCAGGTGGGGACCTCAGACTGAAGTAGGGAGAAGTTAAAAATGCAAGTACTCCTGGCAGCTGATCTATGCAGGATCTATTCCATTCAGCCAGACGCTTAACATGCATTTACACTCCCAGATCTTGGTGCTAAATCCAGATCTGTAAATCCCATCCGAGCCTGTACTCCAGTCACTGGATATTCATTGAGACAAGAAAAGAATACTTGTCTTCTGTTCTCACTGTCACTGAGGACGTGTATAATGTTAATTCATTTTATTCGTGGAGATACAATCGAACACATGAAAGTAGTGAGTATGAAGCTGAAGGTGAATTAGGTCTGTTTTGTAATGATTAGCTTAGGGTTGATTTTTATGATGATGTGACATTAGTAGGTGCTTGAAGTGTATTTAATAGGGCTTTGTAAAGTTAATGAGCTCTGTAAAATAGGACAGTAAAGTATTTGACTTAAGATGTGCCCAGAAAGGATTTTTGCAACAAATGTCTTCACTGATTTTGTTCCTCCTTAATACTAATTTTAATATTTCAAGGTGTTTGACTGTAATAATTTAGAGCAGCAATATAGCCATATTCATTTAGACTCCATGAATTTTTTTTTTGCATTAAGATACCTGCTTCTACTTTCATAACTCTTCAACACTGAACATTTAAAATTTAGAGGTCATTAAGATTATAAACACAAAAAAGTTTTCAGATGCTGGAAATCCAAACCAACATACACAAAATATTGTAGGAACTCAGCAGATGAGATGGCATCTATGGAAAAGAATAAAACAGCTGATGTTTTGGTTAATGACGATTGAAAGTTATTGTTTCAAATAATTGGAATTGTCTAATATGTATGTGGATTTGAACACAACTACAGGATAAAAAAAATCTGTTTAATCTTCCTTCAGTATACTTGTTTGTCATGTAAAACATATGGAAGTGTGAGCAGGTATGTTATCAGTGAGTATAATGGTTCAAGTGGTTTAAAATTCAAGGCTTCAGTAGATTACAATGTGGTGGATATGAAATTTAAAGATTTGATATTCTCTCCATTGGTCTACTTCCATTGCTGTCTCCTCCCCACCCCCCCACCCCTCTCTCCCCCCTCTCTACCTAAATGTCTCCTTACAATTCGTATTTTGAGGACACTCCTGCTAATGCCACCAAACATTGTTTATGTTCAGTCTTGATGATGGGTCCTTTGCAAAATTAAATGTTGCACATGTGTCGTGCATTAGCAGGGGTGAAGGCTAAACCAAAATAGCACTTGTTCTGTTTTCTTAAAGTCAAAGTCTTTGTTGCTATATTTTGCACTTTGATATTTTGATTGTATATGAATAGCATGATTGACACTTTAGTACTCATTAAATTGGCAATACTGATTGTGGCAAGTTTTAAAGACCAATTCAGTTTGTCACCAACCCTTTGTCATGGAATCTGCCCAGACGGTCACGGGTTACAGACAGACATACTTTATTGATCCTGAGGGAAATTGGGTTTCGTTACAGCCGCACCAACCAAGAATAGTGTAGAAATATAGCAATATAAAACCACAAATAATTAAATAATAATAAGTTAATCATGCCAAGTGGAAATAAGTCCAGGACCAGCCTATTGGCTCAGGGTGTCTGACACTCCGAGGGAGGAGTTGTAAAGTTTGATGGCCGCAGGCAGGGATGACTTCCTATGACACTCAGTGTTACATCTCAGTGGAATGAGTCTCTAGCTGAATATACTCCTGTGCCTAACCAGTACATTATGGAGTGGATGGGAGTCGTTGTCCAAGATGGCATGCAACTTGGACAGCATCCTCTTTTCAGACACCACCGTCAGAAAGTCCAGTTCCACCCCCACAACATCACTGGCCTTATGAAAGAGTTTGTTGATTCTGTTGGTGTCTGTTACCCTCAGCCTGCTGCCCCAGCACACACAGCAAACATGATAGCACTGGCCACCACAGACTCGTAGAAAATCCAGCACTGGCCACCACAGACTTGATTAGATTAACAGGCAGCAACTTCTCGTGCAACATTTGTGTTCATACTGGTGCCAGCAAACCTTCAGGTCTCTGTTCAAGTGGAAGCAGTTTTCTTGAATGTGTGGGTTAATTTAAGGACCTTTCAGAGCTTGAGACCTTTGGTGCTTTCATTTGCAGCATTTGGAGGCATTCAAGGAGGTTCTGCTGCCCACTCCCATCATCCCATCCTATGACAATGTCCTCAAGTTGCCATTGCATGTGTGAGCAGAGGCACTCTAAAGGATTCCTTGTGAAGTTTGGGGATTATATTGCCTCAGCGACTTGCCTGAGATTCTGCCATTGATAGCTTTTCAGAATATTAAAAAGATCCCTTATGCCAATATTGCATGTACTGTTTCAGGGCAAGGTGAAGCTGGCATGATCCCTTGTTGCTGATGCTCTGTTGCCCTTGTTTGCCACCATATTGATCTGTAGCAAAGTGCTGATTGCACGATAAGGAACAGTGATATGACCACTTCAGCATCCTGGGCATTTACTTGTTTAACTGTTACTGTAGGATGGTTCAAAAAGATACACAGTGGGAATCTCTCATGTAGCAAGGAGTCTTTATTACAATTTAAGTAAAGAGCTGGTGGTGAGTTCTTTTTAAATAACTTAATGAGTCAAGGCTGTTCTGTGCAGTGTGCACACTAATGCTGGCTTTCTGGAAATAATTTGTGGTCTCTGCAGAGATTTCCAACTTCTGTGCATAGAAGTGTGTTTTAGCATTTACATGCAGAATTTGTTCACTTCCTCTTCCAATTGACATTACCAGTTTTGTCATTCCCTTAATTTGTGCCAAGTCACCCATTACTAACAGCAGCCTTGCCACATCTGTGACCACAAAGCAGCTCTTCCCAAATATAACCAATTAATGGTAAAGGTTACTGTTTATAATTATACAAAACTCCTCATCCTGAGCTTCTGTACTCCTGTCCCCTTTACCCCCTTTCTAAGTAACCTCACTCTTGGCATCTAGAAAACTTTTCCCAGGCTTCTTTCATTTCTCTCCCCTTTAACATTACTGTTTAAGCTTACCCCTCATGCAAAGCTTGTGAATATTGCAGGATTCGAGGGAAATTTAGGAGATTCTCCAACTACACTTAACTCATTTCTCCTGACACCACCGTCAGATTGCCCAAGTTGGAGTTGCCTCCCTTAGTAAAGGCAGTCTCGAAGGCTGCAGCTCAGTGTTCGCTTTGGATTGTGCTTGAGTAAATGCTTTGAGAGAGTCAATGCAAGTGCTATTTGTTGCTGCTTATTTCTCATCATTGATACTGACTTTTGTTTGATGCATGTTTAATCAGATCTCAAGTTCAGTGTAAAACTTATTATCAGTATGTCTATGTCACCATATACAAACCTGCAATTCACTTTCTTGTGGGCGTTCTCAGCAAATCTAACAGGATCAGTAAAAGATCAGCTGGAGTGCAGAAGACAACAAACAGCGCAAATACAGATTTAAGTAAATAATGTGAATATAAGATACCAAGGTAAAGAAAGTGAGATCATTGGATGGGGGAATATCTTGATGGATGGGCAAGTGAGTATAGTTATCCCCTTTAAGAGTCTGATGGTTGTAGGGTAGTAACTATTCTTGAACATTGTGGTGTGAGTCCTGAAGCTCTTGTACTTTCTACCCGATGGCAACAGTGACAGAAGAGCATGACCTAGGAGGTGGGGATCTCTGATGGATACTGCTTTCCTCTGACAGCGGTTCGTGTAGCTCTGCTTATTAGTTGGAAGGGCTTTACCTGTGATGTACTGGACTGAATCCACGACCTTTTGAAGGACTTTCTGTACAAAGGCGTTGATGATGCAGCTAGTCAGTGTACTCTCCACTGCATGTCTACAGAGGTTTGTTAAACTACTTTGGAAATGTTAGATTTAGTTCAGCAGTTAGGTTTATTTTAAAAAAATAATTCAAACAATGAGGAATAGGATGGGTTCTTTTCTGGTAAAAGTGTGCTCAGGAAGTGGGAGGTCTTTAAAACTGAAATATTGCAAGTACATAATTTGTATGTTTTTTGTTAGAATAAAAGACAGGGATAACAGGTATAAGAATTCTTGGTTTCTGAGTGAAATTGAAGCCCTGGATCAGAAGAAGAATGAGGTGCATATCAGGTAAAGAATGTTGGGATCAAATCAGGCTAGTGAGGAGTTTAAGAAATGCAAGCTGACACTTAAGAGAGAATTCAGGATTAAAAGAGGACATGAGGTTGCTCTGGCAGAGCAAGGGCTTCTATAGATAAGAGCAAAAGGATAGCAAGGGACAAAATTGTTCCTTTTGAAGATCAGCATGTTAATGCACGCGTGGAGCCGAAAGAGATCAGGGAGATCTTAAATTAATTTTTGCATCTGTATATATTTGGGAGACAGACACAAAGTCTACAGAACTGAGCCACAAGGGTAGTGAGGCCATTGACTATATCTGGATTACAGAAAAGGAGGTGTTTGCTGACACGAGGCTAATTACGGTGGATAATCCCCAGGGCCCGACAAGGTGTCTTGTTGGAGGCTAGTGCAGAAATTGCATGGGCCATGGCAGAAATATTTAAAATGTTCTTAGTCACGGGTGTGAGGTGCCAGAAGACTGGAGCAAAGTTGTTCAAGAAAGGCTATAAAGTTACAGGAGGGTGAGCGTGATGTTAGTCATGGGAAAATCGTTGTAAGTTCAGAGGGACTGGATTTAAGCATTTGGTTTGACGAGACCTGATTTGGGATAGTCATCATGGTTTGAGTGATAATAGGTTGTGTCTAACCAATTTTTAAAAACTTTTTTTTGAGGCAGTTACCTGGAAGTTTGAGGTAGTTTTGATATTGTGGCTCAGACTTAGTGTTTTTTCTTAGGTTTGTAGAGTTGTTTTGGGGTCAGTGTGGGGAGTTAAGGGTCAGGTTAGGGTTTAGAGACAGAGATGAGGGAGAGTGAGGTGCTGGACAGTAAATGAAGAGCTGGGGGCAGCAGTCCAGGTCAGAGTGCTTCACAGTCAAAGGTCGGTGATCCCAGAGGTTGCGTTGACAGGCACTGAGGAGACAAGTGATCCCCAGCTTGGAAATCTGTGTGGGTAGGAGTCACAGGGGCCATAGGTTTAAGGTGAAAGGTGACATATTTAAGGAGAGAGCTTCTTCAATCAGGTGTGAGTGGGAACGAGCTGCCAGCAGAAGTGGTGGGTGCGGGCTCAATTGCAACATTTAAGAGAAGTTTGGATAGATACGTGGATGAGAGAGGAATAAAGGGCTATGGTCTGGGTACAGGTGGATGGGACTAGACAGAAAGTGGTTGGCATGGACTAGATGGGCTGTAGGCCTTGCTTCTGTGTTGCAGTATCTTGTACCTCTAAACCTTTCACTGATAGGTTGTGGATACTGGATCGCTTGTGAAGTTCCTTCCAATTGATGACTGTCTTGATGGATAAAGCAGTTTTCTGCTCTCAGGAAGGAGCAATAAATCATTTTAGTTGTATTGAACTCAAAGGAAACTACAGGAAATTGGTTTAAAGGAACCTCTGGAGGGTTTTCTAACAACCTTACAACTGGGATCCACATGCCAGCAGCTGTTTGGCTGGAGCAGGAACTTCAACTGTTCCGCCATAACGAATGAATGAACAAATAAGGGGGCTGATGGACTGTTTCCAGATGGCAGATCACCACGTCAAGCCATACAGGTTATAAACAACCAATATATGTGCAGCCTTGCATTCAAACAAACATTTGAGAGATCTGTGGGATGGATTGCCAAGTGAGCTGTCGTGAATCTGTGGGCATCTCTTTTTAAGCGAGAACTCTGTAGCAATATCATTGCATCTTGTAGAGAGATTTGCTTGAGTTGTAGTGCTAGGCAGCTGCATTTCCAACTGTGAGCGTTCTGGTTACGGACAGTTTCTTTTCTGTCTCTAATGATGTTCATTACCAGTGCCAATGTAGTATATATATTCCTCCCCCTTTCCTCTTCCTCAGTTTGGCTTTTTACCTCTTCTCACCTGTCTGTCACTTTGCCTAAGGTCCCCTCTCTTTCCCTTTCTCTCATGGTCCTCTCTCCTCTCCTATCAGATTCCTTCTTCTCTAGCTCTTGACTTTTCCCACCCACTTGTCTTCACCTACCACCTTCCAGCTAGCATCCTTCCCTAACCCACACCATTTTATTCTGGCTTCATCTCCCCCCCCACCCCTCACCCCCCAACTTATTTCTCATTCCTGAAGAAGGGTCTCGGCCCAAAGTGTTGACTGTTTATTCATTCCCATAGAAGCTCCCTGACCTCCCGAGCTCCTCCAGCATTTTGTGTGTGTTGCTTTGGATTTCCAGCATCTGCAGATTTCCCTGAGTTTATTACAAGGGGCGTAATTACATGCTCTTCATCTCTGCACAGTTTGATTGATGCTGACTGTGAGAAACTTAGAAAATAAATCACTCTTTTCCCTTGCATAGACAGAACTGCTACCACAATCACTACTGCAGATCTTTAGTCTCCAAGCCTATTCCCCAAATTTTCCATTCTTGGGGACCCAGTGTTTTAACATTTCACTATCTACCCCCACCTAAAATCCAACTCCATCACTTCTCTGTTGTATTTAACATCCTGCTCTTTCCTCAGAATCCTGACTTCAGCTGCAGGAGGTTTTTTTGGGGGGTTGCTATTACTATCTTTTCCCCTTGAGTGAGCTGATGAATTTTCTTTCCTGAATGTGCCCCCTCAAAAGCCTTTCTCATTACTATTTTTCTGGTGCATTGCAACCTATTCAAATTTTAGGGCCCTTCAGATTGGAAGTACTAGTTTCAAATTAAATACAAAAGGTTTATTTTTAGAAAGTCTTTACAAGATATAAAATCTGCACTGACATAAAAATAATGGTGTTTCATTAATTTATGCAGCAAATGTTCATTACATAATTTAAAAAATGTGCACTTCTTTGTTTTCAATGCCCCCCACCACGACATCTAGCAGGTAAGCAAAATGTGAGTTTCCTTGTCCCAAGGTAGCAGGTTCCTTCTAGTAGAACGGAGCAGGAAAAAGTGTCTGGGGAAGTTACCTAGCGAGTCTTCCCCACAGCCTACATATGGCCGCTTTACTAATCTGTGTCATCTGATGGTATGCTTGCATGTTTTGAGGATGTGTTTGTCATGAACGTAGTTCCTTCTTGCTCTGTACAAAGGCCAACATGGTTGCGAAATGGTTAGCGCAATGCTTTACATCACCAGTGGTTAGGGAACACTTCCCACTACTGTTTGTAAGGCGTTTGTATGTTCTCCCCATGTCCCCTCCCACACCCCAAAGACATACAGGTTAGTGTTAGTGAGTTATGGGCATGCTATGTTGGCAAGAAGCATGACGACACTTGTGGGCACATCTATGGATGCAAATGGCGTACTTCACTGTATCTTCTGTTGCACATGTAACAAAGCTATTCTAATCTAACCATAACTAATCACAAATGTATACCTATTAATTTGTGAGATGTAACTCGCTGCCCAGCATGTCAAATTGCACTCAAGCTAGATCACCATTGTGAATTGCCGCTGTCCTCCTCGTGATATGGGTTTTGCCTCACAGCTAATGTTAGCCAACAAATCATCATGTAAAACATAAAAGATTTTCTGTTGCCTAATTCAAAGAAATCTGCTTTGTACTATCAAAAGGATGATGGGAATCTGATTTCTGATAAGGCTGGGCAGTGGGACAGATGGCTTCAGTGGGTAGTATAGGCCAATGGTTTCCAACCATTTTTCTTAATGCCATGGAGCCTTACCATTAAACGAGGGGTCTGTGGACCACAGGTTGGGAACCCCTGATTTTGGATGTGGCCAGCAAGCACTGAAGGGTATTTTTCTGATGGAACAGAGTAGATGGGCAGGTGAGGTGGGGCTTTGTGAACATGGCCACTTGCCACACGTGCATGTACGCCAGCCGTGCATAAGTGAGCAATGTAGAAGTGTTAAAGGGTCTGATCTCTTTCAGTGTTTGTGTTGACCCTCTATTCTAAGGCCAGCTCAATATCCGTAGATGATACATGGTTAGGAGCTACAACCTTTCACTATTGGCGTGATCCATTATTTGAAGATTAATCTCCAACCTAAAGCCAGACATTTCAGGAGAGCTTCAGATGTTTTCCCCATGGCTCTCTGATTCATCTAAATGTATAATTGGTGCGGAGGTGAAGTTGATGAGGGAATATTCAACTAATGGGTTCGTTGTTGCAGATGTGGGCAGAATAATGGCAAATGGAGTTTAATCCAAACAAGTGTGAAGTGTTGCACTTCAGGTGGTCTGATGCAAGGAGAAAGTGCACTGTTAATGGCAGAACCTTTAACAGCATTAGTGTACAGAGGAAACTTGGAATCTAAATCCACAGCTCCCTGAAAGTGTACACACAAGTAGGTAGGCAGGCAAAGTTCATAACATGTTTGTCCTCATTAGTAGAGGCATTGAGTATGGGAGTAAAGGAGTCGTATTGCATCTATGTAAAACACTCTTTCGGCTACACTTGGAGTATATTGTGCAGTTCTTGTCACCCCACTACAGGCAGAATGTGGAAACTTGGGAAAGGGTACAGTTACGTACTGTCACCTCATTGGACTTGACAGAGTTTGAATCTCACCATGGCCACTGAGTTCTAAATTTAAAAAAATTAAATGTGTCATTAAAGATTCAAGAAGAAACATGAAACAACTGTAAAATCCCATCTGACTCTCTGTTCTCCATCTGGGATTGAAATGGACTACTTTGGTCTGGCTAGTATAACTCCAGATTCTCTCAAGATGATCATTCTTAAATAGTTGTTCAATTTGGACAATTGCCCAAACTCTTTTCTCAAGAGCACTCAAATCTCGGAAGTAGTGTTCTCTGAAAGCTTTGAAGAGTGGCTGCTCAAGGCGGATTGAGGCCATCTTTGGAATGGGCCAGTCAATTGGGGGGGGGGGGGGGTTGGTGCTTAGTATCGTTTACCCCCGTTTCAACCGCATTTGCAGTGTGGAGCCCAAGATGGAGGCGTGTTCAATCGCAGCGGCTACTTGGCTCCCACTAAAAGGTGTAATTGTTTGTCCCTTGCATCTTTCTTACAATCACAAGATACTGTTGGATATCGAGAAAGCAAGTCTACCTCGCTGCTGAGTTGTTAGATGAGCTCTGCAGCGTGGGCTTATTGCATTCGGTGTTGTCACGTGCTACAGCCTTCCAGGGGAGGGCGCTGTCAGAAGCGGCGCACAAGGAAACTGCACCGGTATTCATGCAAGACTCGGGGCAAAACCCTATATTCCAGCTCTCCTGTTGATTCTACTTCCAAATGTTTGGTCATTGGAAAATAAGCCTGATTACTTGCACCTGGGACTGAATCAGCGTGAGATGAAGGCTGGCTGCAAGCTCATCCTGATGCATGCGATACCATCCCTGAAGCGGCCATCCAGCTTAGAGGCTTTCTCCTCTATAATGGCCTGCAGAATTCCTGCGATGTCTGGCAATACCTGACCTCGTTGGCTGTCAACACCTCTCTCTAACTGGTCTCTGCATGACTTGACAGATGGGTCTCAGTCAGTCCATGATGGGAGAAGCACTTCCAGTTCCATCATGCTGAGCAGTGACACACCCAGGGTTGCATGCTGAGCCTGCTCATGTTCACACTGTTGATGCATCACCACACTGCTAGTTCCAGTCTAAACTAAGTCTTCAAATTTGCTAATGACGCATCAGTGACTAGGCTCATCAACAGCAATGAGTGGGCTTACAGAGAGGAGGCAGAGCGGCTGGTAGAATGGTGCAGTCACAACTTGAGTGTGGACAAGGCCAAAGAGATGGTTATAGACATTAAGGAAGGTGCAGGGTGGCCACTCCTCAAAGCACATACATGACTCCTCCATGAGAGAGTTAAGAGTACCCAGTTTCTGGGATTGGAGAACCTTACTTGGTCCCTCAACACCATCTCTTTGATCAAGAAAGCACAGCAGCATTTCCACTTCCTGAAGAGACTGAGGTGAGATGTGCTTGCTTACCCCCCTCTCCCCCCCCCCCCAACCAGTTTTTACAGGAGCCCCATCGAAAGTGTCCTCACTATCTGATATGGAAACTGTAAGGTGTCTGACCACGACAAGTCGTGACAGAGGATTGGGAGGACTGCTGAGAGCATCACCGGAGTCTCTGTTCCATCTATCAGAGTGAACCCTTAGCATTGTCAATGACACTCCCATCTATCCAACAATCTTTTTGACTCTCTATCATCAGGCAGGAGGTACTGTAGTGTTAGGACAAAAACTGTTAGGATGAGATGTTGCTTTGGATTTGCGTCATCTGCAGAATCTCTTTTGTAAGGTTGGGGAAACAGCTTCTTCTCCCAAGCCGTAGGACTATTAAACTCCCTACTACTACCCAGGTCTCATCACGCATGAAGCTCCAGTAGTGTTATACTTCTATACTCCAGTAGTGTTTACTTCTAACTTGTGTTGTAATTGTACCTTATTATTTGTTAATTTACAAGTGGTAATGCTACATTTTGTTATGCTTGTGAGTTGTATGTACAATGTTGTTCACCTTGGTCCAGAGGAACATTGTTTCAATTGTCAGTATACGTATATGGTTGAGTAAAAATAAACTGAAATTGAATAACGCCTCTTCATTGTATGGGGGTGAAGACAATCACTGTCATTTAAACCCCTCCAATGTTCCCCTTCTCGACTTCTACTACCCTACTGTCTCTGTAAACGTTAGTTTTAGACTCTCTTTGGCAAACCATGTTGAAAATTGGCACTAATTTGGCATCAGGGCAAATCATTGTGATCTAATATCCCTAAAATGAGGAAAATTCAATTTCTGGACATTTGTAGAAGAGCATAGTCTGAAATTACTGAAGACTTTAAAATTGTGGGTTTTTTTTTGCTTTCATTGAAAGCTTGCAAAATGTGAGTCAACATTACTGCTTCTGAACAAGGGAGCTATATTTAGTTTTGAATAAAATAGCAGCTGATCAGAAAGTAAGTTCTGCTTTTTCCTGTTCTAGACATCAGCACAATTTGAGTTATGTTAAAGTGGACACACTTTGAAGCCTCATAATGTCAGTAAATGTATGTGGTACAAAATGGAAGCACAACAATTTAAATTTCAATTTTATTAGGCGGAAAACTTTATGCTGAGGCCACTTCAGGAGTCCGGCATTTAGAATGTCCTGAGACCTTCCCATGTGACCAGAGAAAGTTTCAGAATTGGTTTCTATTCAGCTCTTGTGAAAATAACAGGAATATCCAGATAAAATGCAAAGTTGCAATGGTGGAAAATGCTGGAAAAAAACTGGTATGTTGGGATTGAGAAAATGGAGAAGTTTGAACTTAATTTACATGATTCATAAGCACCTAAAGCCCCAGATCTTCCAGTCCCAGGAGAGAGTCAAGCAGAGACAGAAGTGTTCCTACAGATCAGATATTAATTAAGGTGGTGTTGATGCAAAATGAAAATTGCTCAATCATTTTTGACGTTGGTGCATTAGAAAGAAATTTATTAGTCAGAGTTATGCGGAAGTGAACCGGAACATCTCTAACCCAGTGACTATTGGCCCATAACACTCAGCCCACTGATTTTTCCGTTTATACGGCAGAAATACTTTCTGGAAAGAGCTCTATACAAACTTTGTAGCTGAGCCCTTAACCTTGCATTTACTTAACTTCAGTCATCCTTTTGGGAACTTCTGTATTAGTGAAACTCGTGCTTTGTGTTGCCAGGATTTTTTAACATTGATGTACAGTGCTACATGAAGTAAGTGGATGAATTAGTGGGGTTGCTGTCTTGGCACTTTTGCTTCCTTTGTGAGCAATGTTAATTTATGGAGTTGGGAGATTTCAGACTAAGACAGACTTCAATTATTTAATTGCTGTGTAGATGAAAATTGTTCAAATGAGCTGGTTGTTTGTTCCCTTCTCCATTCAACAAGCAGCAAATCTGTATTAGGTTTAGAAATGGACCAAGAATAACATCTGAGATCTTCCCACTATAAAAGGGCTTTCTTTTATTCGGGTGATTTGTTTTACAGGAAATGTTTGCACTTCATAAGTTTAAACTAGGGTATATGAAGGAGAGAACCAGGTCAGGCTGGTATAGAACTTGAAGGCTGAATCTTAAAAAGGAGGACTTGGTGTAATATGTGATTTCCATTAGCAGAGATTGTCCCAGTGTTTCTGTATACGTTATCTGTTATTTTTCTGTATACGTTAACCGTTATTAATGTAATCCTGATCTTTGTATCATTATCATTATGTTTACCTACTCGAAACTTATTAAAAATATTGAAATTTTAAAAAAGAGATTGTCCCAGTGAACCAGATAAAGTTTGCTATCTGTACGTCAAGAGCAGGATTTTGTTAGCAGGTAACTCTTAGCTAAACTGGTAACAATCTGGAGTGGGGGAAGAACCCAGTATGGGCACAGTGCTTCTCCTGGTTTAGCTGTGCCCATAAATTGCGGTACTAGGTTCTTTCTTTGAGCCTACCACCTCCTTGTAGGTCATCTACTCATAGCTGTAGGTTGAGATGGGATGACAGCAGAATCTGAGAGGGTAATTGCCAGGCAATATAATACATCTATCCATACCCATTTTGTTATTCTGGGCAAGTTAAAGTTGAATCCTGTAACTGAACTCAGACTGATCCAATAGTTGTGGAATTCCAAGGATTTTGGCTCCAAGCTCAGCATGATGCAGAAATTCAAACCCGCCAATTGCAGCTTCTCCCCGTGACCATGTGGATTTCCTCTGGATGCTTCAGTTTCCTCTGGGTACCGGTTGTTAGGTTAGTTGGTCATTGTAAATTGTTTCATGATTAGGCTAGGATGGTTGCTGGCTGGCGTGGCTCAAAGGGTACTGTAATAAACTACAGTGCTCAAAGTGTTAACTCCCCACTCCCCACCCTCATCCCTCCTGGGCTTCTCTAGCCTTCCCACAGCTAAATGTTCTTTTTCAAGCTGTCATCTCTGGGAGATCTAACAACTAGATTTATAAAAAGATGATACTTGGCAAAAGCACCACCACCTCCCTTGGGAGGTGTGTGTGGAAAGTTGGAGTTTATTTGAACAAATGCAATGTTTCTGTTTCCAGCAAATTATCTGCTGGCTTTAATCAGTGTATTCTCATTGGTCAGAAGAGCTGGGCATTAAAAAAATTATGTGCTGAATTAATAGAATTATGTAACTGTACTTGGAGGGGTTGAGGTTGTGGCAGTTATTGCAATGCATATTGAATTGGAAAAAGTAAGTTTGTTCTGTGTGGTGACATCAAATTTACTGCACAGGGGCGCACAGGAGAGAGTTCTTACAATGACACAGATATTGATCTTGTGAGTGTAGCACTCTGTTCCAGGAAGAAGTTATGTTTCTTTTGATATTCTTTTATTCTGTTATGAAATATAAATGTAAAGATTGGTATCAAGAAGGGGTTAGTCAGCAAACACACAAAATGCTGGAGTAACTCAGCAGGTCAGGCAGCATCTAAGGAAAGGAATAAGTGATGACATTTTGGGCTGCGCCACTTTATCAGGACTGATAACTCGCATAACGTTGTCCCGATGCAGGGTCTTGGCCTGCATTTTATTTGCTCTTGATTTCCAGCATCGGCAGAATCTCTTGAGTAAACAACCAAATTCTGTGTAGCTGAGTCATGGCAAGGCTTGAAGGAAGATAATGGATCAGAAGAATTTTCGAAGAAACTCGGAATTATCAATAACCCGAATTATGGTGTCATTAGTGCAGTGATAATCCGTGGTTACAATTAGAGCTGCAGAGAAATACTAGCTCACGCAGTCTGGCCCTGCGGAGCTCTGATTTATTGTGGTGTTCTTGACCATGGAGTTGGAACATTGTAGGAATGTACTTTGTAAAACTCAACATTTGCCTGTGCTGTGTGTCTGGGAAGATGGCCTTTGACCTATCCCTAGTTGGTTTTGATTGAAAAATCTGGTCTCGAGAGCTCTGCAACCAAACAATGGGGGGAGCGTGGGAGCCCTATCACTTTCAACAATAGGTGACGAGAGCGATGGAAGTGCATGGGAAGTTGTCAGTACATCCTCCAGGTACTACCAGTCCTCAGTAGTAATCCTCACTACTCACTACTATCCTCACTAATCTTCAGTATTCAAAGTATTATTAAAGAATGTATGTAGTATATACACTCCTGAAGTTTGTCTGCCCGTGGACAGCCATGAAACAAAAACTGTGGAATCAGTTAAAAGAGAAACATCAAATCCCTGCCCCCCACATGCACAAAAAACAATGAAAATGGCAAAAAGCAAGCAAAAAACACAGAATATGAAACACCCCCCCCCCCCCCCCCCCCCAATAACGTTATCAAAAGAGTCCAGACGTATTCAGGTCAGCTCAGCTCAGTTTGGTTCAATCTAGTGCTGTGTCATTCGTTATCTGCAGGCTGCCCCAATCAAAATTGTACAAAATAGCAAAAATTTACAAACTTTGCAACCTTGTGTTTGGATTCAGTTCGGTGAATGAACTGCAGAAGGCCTGTGACAAAAAAAGGCTTTTTTTTAAAGCAGGAAGTTATTTAATTCCAGTTACTTCATAATGTAATTATATTTATCAAAATGTCCTGTACAGTTTAAATTAAATTATTTAATCCAGAAGTGATTGAGTGAGTTGCAACAAACTGAAGAAGAAAATTGCTGAATTCTCTCTTCTGTCCTGTCTTCTGGGCAATGTGGTGTGCACAGCATGTGAGGGGAGCAGAGTCTGGGTCAACCTCGTGCAGTGAGTGCGTTCAGGTTCATCCCATGCTGCTCACACTCTTCACTCAATGTATGAAACTCTCAGAACAGGGAACAAAGTTGAGGGTGAAATGCAAAGTGCACACAAGGTGCAAAAAAGAAAGTACTTACTCATTTCCACACAAGGTTTCACTCGGGGATGTTGGAAAAATAAATCCTTTTCAAAATTCTCTCCACGTCACTAAACGCCTCTGTTCTTGTCATTATTGTACCAGCTATGCGTGCTGAAGTTTGAGATGCTGAAATATGAACAGAGCTTTCCTTTGCACCAACAGGTCTTGACTCTAAATCACAAAGATGTCTGAGGAACGTCGAGATAGTTCGAGCAGCTTACAGAAGAAAAAGCCGCCTTGGCTCAAGCTGGAAATCCCTGCCAATCAGCCGCCAGTGGAGGAGCCACCTTTGCCGGTATGAAGGTTCATTTTGTATCTCCCTGTTGTATACTGTTAGATTACGTATTCCTATCAAAGACAAGGAAATATTACCAATTATTTGACATAGACAAGTTGTCTCTCTCTCACTGGTAGGGACTTCTGGAAATTCATTGGACTATCAGTGTGGTAAATTCCACTTAAATCAAAGCCTAGTGGGAGAGCAGTGATCTTTGTGACACCAACAAAATCTCAGCCCCCAGACCTTGCTGGGTGACTCCAAGACAAAAAGTGTTTCAGAATTGTCCACCTTTCCACTAGTCTTGAATTTATTGTAGATTGCATCAGAAAAGTTAGTAGGGAAATGGGCACCCTGTACTGATGTAATGATACAGGTCAGCCAACTTTCCATTTGAAGAGTAGTGTTCTGTTTTGTTGGCAAGCCTAGTGGCAATAGACATCTACACAACACTTAAAGCTCAAGCAAAGCACTGGCGTTTCTGGGGACAGAATTTAACCAGTTTTGTTAATGTAGAATCTTATTCCCAAAACCTTAAGACTATTAAGAAAATTATGTGAATAGTGAATTTTTAAAATGTTCATAAAAATAATATCGACATCATCTGTAAGAAGATTAAGATTATTGCTCCAGTAAAGAGGTCTAGCCTGATTGAGTTTCGACGCTGAGTCAAATCCCGGTGTGTGTTTGGAGTTATGTGTATAACTCCCATCAGGGTCTTTTTAACCTTGCAGTTTCTTAGTTGTACCTGAAAGGATTCTACATCTTCTGAGTCTAAATCACCTCTTTCTAAGGATTTGCTTTCATTTTTACCAACAGTGCCAACCTACCCTTTCTGTCTCCCTGTCTATCCTTTGATACAGTGTGTGTCTTTGGAAGTTAACCTCCCAACTAAAATCTTACAGCCACGACTCAGCAGTATCCACAAGATCATACCTGCCAATCTCACACTGCATTACAAGATCATCTACCTTGTTTTGTATACTGTGTGCATTCAAATATAATGCCTTCAGTCCTTTCACATCACTCTTGGCTTCCTGTTGTGCTTTAGCTCATCCCACAGTCTGCAGTTTTGCTCCATCATCTGCCTGTCCTTTACAGTATCAGTACACACTGCATCTATTTGTATATGAACAGCCCCATCCTCAGCCTCTTCACTCTTGTTCCTATCCACCGCCAAATTAGTTTAAACCTGTCCTGACAGCTCTAACAAATCTGCCTAAAGGGCTATTGATTCCCTTTGGCTTCAGGTGTAACCTGTCCTTTTTGTACAGGCCATGCCTTACTCAGAAGAGATTCCAATGATCCAGGAGTCTGAAACCTTGTCCCCTGCACCAGTTCTTCATAAGACCATAAGATAGTAGTCGTCAACCCGTTGGATTACGATCGACTGGTCGATCTTTGAGACTTTCCCAGTAGATCCTGAAAAAAAAGAAAAAGAAAAATTAATACACAAATACTATTGAGAGATTGTTTCTGGGTTTCAGGGTTTTAGTTCCATTCTTTCTGCCCAGTGCGCCTGCGTGTAGCCCCCCCCTCCCCCGCCATGCACTACGGTATACTTCAGTGGTCCCCAACCAAGGAAATGATACGAGTCAGTTGCACCTTTCCTCATTCCCTGTCACGCCCAGTGTTGAACTTGAATACACACAAGGTCATTACCCAAGCGCGTCAGGGATCACTGGTTGGCTTCGGGTAACCGGCCACCTCACATGGCCAGTGGAGCATGGACAGATGGGTGAGGCCTCTGAACCTGTTTACCACACCGAATGTCTGTGGGGAACCCTGTACTAAAATATTCGCAGATGACCTAATTCAGGCTCAGCGTTTCATAAGTAGCTGAGAAGCTTCCTCGCTGCAATCTACTGAAAATCATCCCTCGAGCCAAACTTTTTTCGGCCAATCGATCCTACGGGGGGGGGGGGGGGGGGGGGGGGTGGGTGGGCCCGCATCCTGTCACACTCCTTGGTCGGTCACTCTGTCCAGACAGCCGCACCTGGCCAAGGCATATGGCGGCGGGCGGGAAGTTGTCTAATGAGGCAATGAGAAAACTACTTCGGTACCTTGAGTCCAAGCACCCTGCACTTAAAGACAAACCCACTGAGTTTTCTCAGCAGAAAAAACGTGAATGCAAGCGGGACAGCAGCTGAGAGCCACGAAAACTAAATTGCGGAATAGACTGGACATAAGGAACCTGCTTCGTGTATCGCTGTATTCCGGCCATGATTAACACCCCCCCTCCCACCCCCGTCAGCCGGCCCGCAACAATATTGTCAATATTAAACCGGTCCACGGTGCAAAAAAAGGGTGACCCCTGGTGTTCATACATTATTTCTACTTCTGGGTTGCGACGTTTTACTTCTGGTCTTTTCTGTCCCGGTGTGCATGCATGTAACTAATCGATTTGGGGTCGATCTTGCCTTTTACTAAGGCTGAGTTAGGGGATCTTGGGCTTCAAAAGGTTGGTGACCACTACCATAAGATATAAGAGCAGAATTAGGCCATTTGGGCCATCGAGTGTGCTCCACCATTTCATTATGGCCGATCCAATTTTCCTCTCGGCCCCAATTTCATGTCTTCTCCCCATATCCCTTTATGCCCTGACCAATCAAGGATCCATCAAACTCTGCCTTAAATATACATAAAGACTTGGCCTCCACAGTGGCCGATGGCAAAGAATTCCACAGATTAACCACTCTCTGGCTGAAGAAATTCCTCCTTATCTTTGTTGTAAAAGGACATCCCTCTATTCTGAGGCTGTGTCCTCTTGTCTTAGACTCTGCCATCGTAGGAAACCACCTCTCCACATCCACTCTATCAAGGCCTTTCACTATTCAATAGGTTACAATAGGTCACTTTTCATTCTACTGGGTTCCAGTGAATACAGGCCCAGAGCCATTAAATGTTCTTCGTATGAGAAGCCCTTCAATCCTGGAATAATTTTTGTGAACCTCCTTTGAACCCTTTCCAGTTTCAGCACATCTTTTCTAATATAAGAGGATGCAGACATAAAGAAATGGTAACGTCAGCAGTATTCCAAAATGAGGCCTTACCAGTGCTTTTAAGTCTCAACATTACATTCTCCTTGAAATGAATTGCTAATATTGCATTTGCCTTCCTCACCACAGGCTCAACCCTGCAGTTAACCTTTGGAGAATCCTGCACAGGGACTTTTCACCTCAGATTTTTGAATTTTCTCTCCATTTAGAAAATAACCAATCCTTTCATTTCTTCTACCATGACCGTACACTACCTGACACTATTCCATCTGCTATTTCTTTGCTCATTCTCCTCATCTGTCCTTCTGCAGCCTCTACTTCCTCAAAACTGCCTGCCCCTCTCTTATCTTCATATCATCTACAAACTTTGCAAAAAAAAGGCCATCAATAGCGTCATCCAAATCATTGACTTATAATGTAAAAAGAATCGATCCCAACACAGACCCCTGTCACCGGTCACCAACCAGAAAAGGCTCCCTTAATTTTCAGCCTTTGCCTTCTGCTACTGCTTTATTCAGACTAGAATCTTTCCTGTTATACCATGGGCTCATAGCTTGTTGAGCAGTCTTGTGAGGCACCCTGTCAAAGGCTTTCTGAAAATTCAAGCACACAAGATCAACTGATTTCTGAAAATTCAAGCACACAAGATCAACTGATTCTCCTTTGTCTATCTTGCTTGCTATTTCTTCACCCTTCTTGAAGAGTGGAGTGACATTTGCAATTTTCCAGTCTTCCAGAACCATTCCAGAACCCGGGGATTCCTGAAAGATCGTTTCTAGTGCCTCCATGATCTCTTCAGCCACACCTTTCAGAACCTTGGATGTACAACATCTGGTCCAGGCGACTTACTTACCTTCAACCTTTCAGTTTCCCCAAGAGCCTTCTCTCTAGTAATGTTAACTTCATGCACTTCCTGACCCCTGACACCAGGAACTTCCACCATACTGGTCTTCCACCATGGTGACTGATCCAAAATACTTATTTAATTTGTCTGCCATTTCCTTGTCCCCCTTTACTGTATCTCCAGCATTAGTTTCCAGCAGTCTGATATCCACTCTCGCTGCTCTTTTACACTTTATGTATCAAAAGAAACTTTTTTTGGTATCCTCTTTAATATTACTGGCTAGCCTACTTTTATATTCCATCCATATCTTCTTAATGACTTTTTAGTTGCCTTCTGTTGCTTTTTAAAAAAAACACTTCCCAGACCCACCTAACTTCCCATTAATTTTTGCTCTATTATATGCCTCTCTTTGGCTGTAATGTTGACTTTAACTTCCCTTATTAACCCTGGTTGTGTCATCTTGCCTTTAGAATACTACTTCCTCTTTGGGATATATATACCCTGTGGCTTCCGAATTGCTCCGGAAATTCCAGTCATTGCCTGCTCTGCCAGTGTTCATCCCTACCAGTGTTCTCTTCCAATCAATTCTGACTCACTCCTTTCTCACCCCTCCTTCTCATGCCTCTGCTAATTCCCTTTACTCCACTGTAATATTGATACATCTGACTTCAGCTTCTCCATCTCAAGTCACCTCTGTCTAATAATTTGATTTCATTTTTTTACTAACAAAATTACGCTGTCCCCTCTGCCTTCTTGCCTATCCTTTTGATACAATATGTATCTTTGGACATTAAGCTCCCAGTTATAAATCTTCTTTCAGCCATGATCCAGTGATGTCTACAACACTGTACCTGCCAATCTGCAATGTGCTACAAGTTCATCTACATTATTCTGTATACCGTGCACATTCACATATAACACCTTCAGTCCTGTATTCTCCCTTTTTGATTTTGTCCTTTTATGTTGCACCTCATCCTGTTGACTGCAATTTTACCCTATCAATAGCCTCAATGCCCTCCCCTGACTACACATTGCCTCTGTTTGTAAACCATGTACCTCATCTTACCTTTCCTATGATACTTCTTGTATTGGATATACACTGCTCAGGACACTAGTCACCTCATGCTCAACCTTTAGGTTCCTAGGTTTTGGGTCTTACCAACATCTGCCTTCACAACCTTTCCACTGTTCTGGCACCCATTCCGCTGCAACTCTAGTTTAAAACCCCACCGTGCAGCTTTTGCTCTTCCTCCTACAGTAACTCCTTAGCCACATTTATAGGCATCCGTTAGTCTTGTGAGACCATGGATTTGCATCGGTGGTATGGGAGACTGGCAGTTGCCCATGCTGCAAGCCTTCCCCTCTCCATGCGCCTTCCCCTCTCCACACCACCAATGTTGTCCAAGGGAAGGGCACTAGGATTCGAGCAGCTTGGCATTGGTGTTGTCGCAGACCAATGTGTCTTGCTCAAGGACACAACACACTGCCTCAGCTGAGGCTCGAACCAGTGACCTTTAGATCACTAGACCGATGCCTTATCCACTAGGCCACATGCCACACTTAGCCACATATTAAACTGTATAATCTTCCTAGTTCTGGCCTCATTAGCACATGGCATGGGTAGCAATCCTGAGATGAACAACCCTGGAGGTCCTGCCCTTTAACTTAGCACCTAAATCCCGAACTACCTATACAGAATGTCATCACTCGTCCTACCCCTATCATTGGTACCCATCGTGACCCATGACTTCTGGCTGTTCACCCTCCCACTTAAAATGCTGAGGACTCGATCCCAGATATCCTATCCCTGGCACCAGGGAGGCAACATACCATCTGAGAATCTTGTTCTCGCTCACTGAGCTCCTGTCCAATTCCCTAAGTAACGAATCCCCCATCACCAGAGCATGCCTCCTCTTCTCACTTCCCTTCTGCTTTGTATAGCCTGAGTCAGTGCCAGAGACCCGTCCACTTTGACTTTCCTCTGTTAGGCCATCCCCCTGCCAACAGTATGCAAAGTGATATACCTATAGCTGAGGGGGCTGGCTGCAGGGGTACTCTGCACTGGCTCCCTTTCCCCTTTCTGTCACCCAGTTTCCTGCCCCTTGGGGTGTAAAGAGCTCTCTATTTCTCAGCCTCCTGAATGATCGGGACTTCATCCAGTTCCAGCTCCAACTCCTTAAGGTGGATTGTTAGGAGCTGTAGCTGGATGCACTTCCTGCAGCTGTAGATGTCAGGGGACACTGGAGTCTCCCCGCCTTCCACATCCCGCAAGAGGAACATTCCACTATCCTGCCTGGCATCTCTACTGTCTTAGCTGAGTAGATATAGAGAAGGGAATGGGGGTGGGGGGGGGGGTGGAAATTTTAAACCCTGAGCTTTCCTTTGCTTTCTCTGACCGAAGCTTCGAAGTGTTAAAGCCTCAAGATCTCCACTCTGATGGCTGCTGTGCTTGCCCCTGCCTTCCTTTAATTTGCTCGTGCTAATCAATCTAATTGGTCTCTGGCCATATTCTTTTTTTTGCTGTAACCACCTGCTGCTGGCTTTTCTACTCGGGCAGTGGATCTGATTGAAATCCCCCTCCCCTCAAAATTCCCTGATGTCAGGATAGGTCACCTGGTCAAAGCTCTTTTTCAGCCAGGAGTTCATCTGCCGAATCATCCTGTTCTTACCCTCCCTGGCACAGGCAGCAATCCTGCTTTCTACCTAATGCCCCCTTATGCAACTGGATTGTAGATTTCCTCACCTGTAGACTCCAGTCAGTTCAGATTGGCAAAAAAACATCTCCACAATCTCCAACAGCACAGGAGCACTGCAGGAATGTGTACTTAGCTCCCTGCTCTACTCGCTTTACACCTATGACTGTGTGGTTAAGTACACCTCTGACACCACAAACTAGTTTGCTGATGACACCTTGTGAGCTGTATCAAAGGGCGTGATAAATCAGCACACAGGAGGGAGACTGAAATTTTGTTGAGTAGTGTAATGACAGCAACTTCTCACTCAATGCAAATATTGGTACCCATGACATAGGTAGAAAAAGGAGATCCTAAAGTTCAAAGTAAAATTTATTATGAGAGTCACCACATATAACCCTGGGATTCTTTTTCTGCAGGCATGTAAGCAAATCTATGGAACAGTAACTGTAAGCATCAGGAACTATAAATTGTAAACAAACTGCAAAATGCAGATGTGGAAAATGAATATAGACCTCGAGAGAGAAACCAAAGGTCCATGAGCAATGGTCCAAAGGTAATCATCAGAGAATCAGAGGTGGAGAGGGTCAGTAACTTTAAATTCCTTGGTGACGCTATTTCTGACAGCCTGTTCCGGACCAGCATATAAATATTATTGTGAAAGAAGCATAGCTGCCCCTCTACTTCCTCAACAGTCTGTGGAGGTTTGGCATGTCATTGAAAACCTTGGCTAACTTCTATAAATGTGTGGTGGAATGTGTGCTGACTTGCTGAATTATGGCCTAGGATAGGAACACCAATGCCTTCCCAACCATTGAGCATGTCTACATGAAACGTTGCCGTGGAAAAGCAGCATCCACCATCAAAGATCCTGCCACATAGAACATGCTCTTTTCTCGCTGCTGCCATCAGGTAGAAGGTATGAGTGCCCCAGGACACACACCACCAGGTTCAAGAACAGTTACTACCCCTCAACCATCAGGCTCTTGAACAAAATGGGATAGCTACACTCATCTGAGGATTCTGTTATATTGTTCTTTCATGCTCATTATTTATTGCTATTTATTTATATCTTCATTTTGCACAGTTTGTTTACAATTTATAGTTTCTGATGTTTACAGTTACTGTTCCATAGATTTGCTAATATGCCTGCAAAAAAAGAATCTCAGGGTTATGTGGTGACTCTCATAATAAATTTTACTTTGAACTTCCTCTCCTTTTCTGTTAGACACCCCCTTCCACCATAGGAAATATCCACTCTATCAAGACCTTTCAACATCTGATAGGTTTCAATGAGATCCTCCCCTCATTCTTCTGAATTCCAGTGAATACAGGCCCAGAAACTTCAATCACTGCGCATATGGTAACCGTTTCATTCCCAGATTTATTTTTGTGACCCTCCTTTGAACCCTCTCCAATGTCAGCACATCCTTTCTAAGATGAGATGCCCAAAACTGCTCTTGATACTCCAAGTGAGGCCTCTCCAGTGCTTTATAAAGCCTCAACATTTAGTTAATGTGCACTACAGATCTAAGTGTACAACATTACAGCAAGGTATACGTGGAAGCTCATGTTTGACAAATCTTGGTGAATTTTTTGAAGAGGTTACTAGGAAAGTTGACAAGGGTAAAGCAGTGGATGTTGATTATGTGGACTTCAGTAAGGCCTTTGAGAAGGTTCCATCGTTGGGTATTAATATTGAAGTAGTGAAATGGATTCAATAGTGGCTGGATGGGAGATGCCAGAGATTAGTGGTGGATAACTGTTTGTCAGGTTGGAGGCCGATGACTAGTGGTGTGCCTCAGGGATCTGTACTGGGTCCAATGTTGTTTGTCATATACATTAATGATCTGGATGATGGGGTGATAAATTAGATTAGTAAGTATGCAGATGATACGAAGATAGGTGGCATTGTGGATAATGAAGTAGGTTTTCAAAGCTTGCAGAGAGATTTAGGCCAGTTAGAAGAGTGGGCTGAAAGATGGCAGATGGAGTTTAATGCTGATAAGTGTGAGTTGCTACATTTTGATAGGACTAATCAAAATAGGACATACATGGTAAATGGTAGAGCATTAAGGAATGCAGTAGAACGGACTGATGTAGGAATAATGGTGCATAGTTCCCTGAAGGTGGAATCTCATGTGGATAGGGTGGTGAAGAAAGCTTTTGGTATGCTGACCTTTATAAATCAGAGCATTGAGTATAGGAGTTGGGATGTAATGTTAAAATTGTACAAGGCATTGGTGAGGCCAAATTTGGAGTATTGTGTACAGTTCTGATCACCGAATTATAGGAAAGATGTCAACAAAATAGAGAGAGTACAGAGGAAATTTACTAGAATGTTACCTGGGTTTCAGCACCTAAGTTGCAGAGAAAGGTTGAACAAGTTAGGTCTTATTCTTTGGAGTGTAGAAGGTTGAGGGGGGACTTGATAGAGGTATTTAAAATTATGAGTGGGATAGATAGAGTTGACGTGGCTTTTTCCATTGAGAGTAGGGGAGATTCAAACAAGAGGACATGAGTTAAGAGAGGGCAAAAGTTTAGGGGTAACATGAGGGGGAACTTCTTTACTCAGCGAGTGGTAGCTGTGTGGAATGACCTTCCAGTAGAAGTGGTAGAGGCAGGTTTGATATTGTCATTTTAAAAAATTGAATAGGTATATGGACAGGAAAGGAATGGAGAGTTATGAGCTGAGTGCAGGTCTGTGGGACTAGGTGAGAGTAAGCGTTTGGCACGGACTAGAAGGGCCGAGATGGCCTGTTTCCGTGCTCTAATTGTTATACTCTACAGCCTACAATGTGCTGACCTTTTAACCTACTCTACGATACATCTAACCCTTCTCTACAATTTATCCCTCCATTTTTCTGCCCTGGATGTGCCTCTCTAATAGTCTCTTAAATGTCCTTAATGTATCTGCCTCCATCACCTCCTCTGGCAGGGTGTTTCATGAACCCACCCATCTCTGACATTCACCCCCCCCCCCCCCGCCCCACTTCGAATCATCAAAGCATTCTGCCCTTTAAATTGTGCCTGTTGATATGGTGTGAGTCTGAAGCATTTTCCAGTTAAACGCTCCCTTTGCTGTACATGATGACCTTTGTTACAGGTTCTTTGTAGAACAATACTTGTCACTTACTACCTTCTGTACCGTGTTTGCATTGTTGAGATGATATCAAGACTGTCTTTTATTTGTCAGGGTCATAGTTGCACACTGTTGTCAAGGGGGTTATTGGGCAAATACCTATCGTATGGGTGCAAGGGTGACTCTTCTTTCCTGCATGTTAGAGTTCAAAAGTTCAAAGTAAAATTTTATTATCAAAGCACATGTATGTCACTATATACAACCCTGAGGTTCATTCTCCTGCAGGCATGCTCAGCAAATCTATAACAGATGAATGAAAGGTCAAACTGGGCGAGAAGACAGCAAGCTATGTAAATACAAACAGTAAATAACGAGCGTGAAATAATAAGATAGGGTCCTTGAAAGTGAGATCGTTGTTTATAGGAATGGTTCATTGATTGGGCTAGTGAGTGTTTTTACCCCTTTTTGTTCAAGAGCCTGATGATTGTGGGGTAGTAACTGTTCTTGAGGCTCTTGTACCTTCTACCTGATGGCAACAGCAAGAGAGGAGCATGGCCCGGGTGGTGGGGATCTCGGATGACTCCCAGTGCTTTGCAATGACACCGTTTCATGTCGATGTGTTTAATGCTGTTTTTTCCATCACCATGACAGAAAAGCTTCAAGGAGATTTTAAATCATAGCTTATAATCTTAAAACTTGTTGAGTGCATCACCTGCTAGATATAATTAGTGAAAGGGAAATGGCTTCTATTGTAATCACTTATTCCTGCCAAGTTTCAGTGAGTATCCCTTAAAGATGGAATAAATTTATCGGCAAGTCTCCTTTTTAAGTATTTGGATAGTAACACGTTTATTCAGTTGGCTGAAGGGAATTTAGAATGCTGGGCATCTTGGGCATGTTACATAACTAGACATTTAGTTGCTGTTATCCTACCCTGTGTGGATACACTGTATCAGAGTACAGAGCATAAGATTTGACTCGGCATGCTTTTGGATAAAAGTAGAAAGTGCTGGGAATTTTCAGCAGGTCAGCTGATGTCTGTGAATGGGAGGGGGGTGGGGAGAGTATATTATTTCAGGTCAGTGGCCCCTCATTAGATCTAGTGAAAAAGAAAACAAGGGTGCTTTTAAGTAGTTGAGGGTAGAGAGAATCCATCTGTGTTAGGATGAAGACCAAGATATCTGGATATTGGCTTATTTCAATCATAGGTACAAATTAAATGACTTTTATGTGTGTGCTAACCAGACAGATCATTCCATTCATAGGTACATCAAAAATGAAAATGGGACCCAGGTAAGGTGCTCCAGCTGCAAAAAGCAAGCAGTGCAAGTGGACAAAGATGGGCCACTGCAAGATTAAGTTGGGAGATCAAGAGTTCTTTTAGCATATATGATGTCCTTTCAAGATTTCACATATTTGGGATAGAAGCTATGAGCCTGATGGAACATGCCTTCAAGTGTTAATACCCCCTACCAGACAGGAGTGGAGAGAAGAAAATGTGACCAGGGTGGTGGGGGTCCTTGATTATGTTGGCTACTTTTTCGAGGTTGCATGAAGTGTAGATGGCATCATTGGAGTGGGGGCTGCTTTGCTTCATGGACTGACCTGTGTTCACAACTCTGCGATTTCTTGCAATCTTGGCCAGAGCAGTTGTGATGCATCGAGGCAGGATGCTTTCTGTGGTTCATCTGGGAACAGTGGAAACGTGCCAATTTTCCTTTGTCATCTTTGGAAATAAGGGCATTGGTATGCTTTCATGGATGTGGTGTCCACATGGCTGGACCAGGAAAAGTTGCTGATGATATTTTCTCCTAATATCTTGAAACTGTAAGCCATCTCCATTGATGCACTTCACCTCATCTCCCGGAGTTAATGACCAGCTCCTTTGTTTGCTGACTAGTTTTCAGAACTGCTTTATCATGGATGAATGAGAGCAAGTAGAAGAGATTCCTTACTTTCTGCCTGTTACACTGCTGGCATTTAGGGCAGCAATGAATGTCCTCCATCTCTGTCTGTCCGTACTTGCACACAGATACAGAAGGATTCTCCATTACTGTTTCTGTAACAATTTTTTTTTGACTAGTCAAGGTTATAAGCCCTGAACTGAACCCCCAGACCTGGAAGACAGGTGGACCACTCTTTGTCTGGCCTATGCCCTTTGACCTGCTTGGTAAGAGTGACCCTACAAGGCCCTGACTCCGGCCAACATAGCTCTGTGGGCCATTGTGGCACACAGGCCTCCGAACCCTACAACAAGTTTGTAGTCCTCTTGGAGCAGAAAGGATAAAAAAAAAACGATTGACTTTGTAGTGTGGGAGATTGTGGCCGCTGAAAATCTGAAGCAAAGTGTGGTCTAAATATCCGAGCAAGTAACATCTGTGGAGAGAGACAAACCTGACATTAGACCTTGTATCAGAACTGACAATTCCAACATAAAGGCTAGTGGTCTGAAATTATAGAGGTTGTTATAAAATCCTAAGGGCTGCAATGTGCCCAAATGGAAGATGGGATTCTGTTATGTGAGCTTGTTCTTTTGGACAAATGTGGTTGGTTTAATTTGTCTGTACAAACAAAAGCAGCCAATACTAGATTACCTTTTAGGAGTTGGGTGGTGTTGAGCTGACACAAAATACCTAAAGTTAATTCTAGCTAGTGTTGTGTCGGAGTCAGATTTAGGTAGGCCAGGGCCCAGTGGAATTCATTTGATCCCAAAAGATCTTATTTTTATTTCAGCTTTGACATTGCCCTACAAAGCAGCTTGATATTGGATTTCCTTTAGCAGTAATTTGTGAATTGCGGCTCTATTGTTGTGGTTCCTACCAAGTCCCCTGACATGACACAATTTCACAATGGTTCAACCAGATTTTCCTTGCCTGTCATTGCAAAATGAAATGGGTAGGGTCTCAACTTGCCCTGGAAGATCTGTTTCATTCACATTATGTTCATTCATTTTTCTGGTCTCCAGTCACCTCTGACCTTGCCTGTTGCTAACAAATCAGAGTAAATGAGTCACCACTTTAAGTTCCTTTAAGTCACCTACTTTTAGTGTAGGATTTTTTAGCTGAATGTAAGAGATGTTGTCCTCCTTTTTTAAAAAAAACTTAATGTTGTGGTTTTATGGATCATTTAAAATTGTGTCTGTATATTGATTTGAACTGACGGGATTTTGGCAGAGAATTGGCTGCCTGTCCTTTGATAGGAGCCTTGGTTATATAGAATCATCACCGAATTCTCTGATTTTACTTTGGTGAGAAGATGTTTAATAGAGAATTAATTACCCTTAATTTTTAACTGAAATGTGTATTGTGGTGCTTTAGAGAAATGAGAATAATCCTGTTGCTCTATTTTGTCACCTTGCTTTTCACATTGGTGTTGTCAGAACTAATTTCCTCCAATAAATAGCTAATCTATTGCCTCCTTCCTTTTCTCAATTACATCATTTTTAGTACAAACTACAAATATGCCAAGATTGGCTACAGCTGTTTGAGTCCTATATTTACAGAATCTTGATGGGCTGAATGACCTTGTTCTGTGCTTCAGTCGAATCCCACCTGCAACTTTCCCTCCAGCATGCATACTATCCTAATTTCCAAATTCATCTTTAACTCCATCAACCTTTGAGAACACTGGGCCCTTGCCCTTTGGCCTCTAACTGCACCCTAACTTCCATTATTTTGCCATTGTAATGCTTTCATGCCTTTGAACTCCAGACTTTGAAATGCCATCCTTAACTATCTCCAGTATTTTACCTCGACTGTTTAAAGAATCTCCTTCAAAACCTGCCTTTGCCTGACCATTGAGTTGCCGTGCTATCGCCTTCCTTCTGACCTGGAAAAATTTGATTCCAGTGGGTTGAACAATGATGACCTTGTTAATACTTGCACACCATGAAAAATGAATTGGTGAAGTTGATTTTTAATCATTTTATCCTCCTCCTTCCAGTAATTTATCCAGTTCCCTTCACCCTCCCCTATATGGTTTGAATTTCCATTTAGAACTTGTGTCACCTGGACATGTGGCCTTTAGCCAGTTGGGCTTCTTTACTGCCAGGGCTTCTCCATCATTCAAACTGACCATGAAGAGTAGCCAGGAGGCTCTTTATTTTTCAGAAAGCTGTTTCATTTTCGTGTGAGCCCACGGGAGCAAGAGTGGAAAAAATGTACCAAAGAAAAAATTGGCAGTGGCTTCTGTTCATTCTGAGAACTATTTTAGAACATGGGTGGGTAGCAACAGCCTGAGGTTCTGCATTTCATCTGGTCTGAGCTTTACATCCATAGCCCCAACAAAGCAATCCCTCGCCAACAGGTGCCAGGCGTGCCCGAGAATGAAGGAGAGGCACTCCTTGTTGTCTCATGACGGAGCATGAGCAGGCTGGTCAGCTGAGTTTGGGAGGGAAAAAGGAAGAAAGTATGTCCTCTAGCTGCCAAAGCGTATTCGGTTCTACCACCCCCCCCCCCCCCCCCCCCCGTCCCTTTGGAGCTTTTAAACTGCAACATAGCAAGAGACTTTTTTTTTCCCGAAATGAAGTATTTTCGTTAACAAGAAACTCAAAACTGTCTTAACCGTGAATGGGGAAGCTTTAAACACTCATTTGCGAAATGAGTGTTTTTTAGCTGTCTGGAAAGGGCTGGCAGGGAAGCTGATGGAAGCAGAAAAGCACCATTTAAGAGGCATTTCAATGGATACATGAACAGATGGGGAAGAACTGATACAGGCAGAAGGATTAGTTTAAATTGCTATTTTGTTCAGCGTAGACATCTGTTGCACAGTTCTATGTTTGATTGAAGTTGTGTGACCTGACTTGTAAAAGGTTTCAAAGGTATATTTACTGTCAGAGAAATGAATACGATATACATCCTGAAACGCTTTTGCTTGGCAACTATCCATGAAAACAGAGGAGTGCCCCAAAGAATGAATGGCAGATAAATGTTAAAAATACAAAGTGCCCCCCCCCCCCCACCAGCTCCCTCCCCACCCTGTGCGTAAGTGGCAGCAAACAACAATTCCCTCTCCCCCCACCAGCGGAAAAAAACATTGCCACCGAGCACTCAAGCATGCAGCAAAGCAACAGCAAAGACACAGACTTGCTGTACCACAAAGACTACTACTACCTAAAAAAGGAAAAAGAGGTGTCTCCGTTTCACAGCGAGAGAGGAGACATAACAAGCAACTCGCTGGTTTATGATGCTAAAAGTCCATTGAGTCGCTTTTTCTGAGCTCCGTGCCCAAAGATCTCAGGTCCCTGGGCACAAAGCCATAGATCTTCTGACTCCCATGATACACCGATCTTCTGCCAGGACACCAACCTTTGATCCGCCCCCTCCAGAGCTACGAGATCTTGGACCCCCAAAGGCGAGCTAAGCTCTTGGGCCACATCTTTGGAATGTTGAATAATGACCAGTCACAAAACCCCGAGAGCGGGGCTCATTCCTGCAAAGAAAGATTCCCGCATGTAACCCTGAAAAAGAACCCTGAAAGGGGAAGATAGAGATTTCAAAGATGGAAGAAGAGCTGTTTCTGAAGATGCAAGCAAAGGAGTCACTGTTTAGCACCATCGTGCCTAAGGTCCGCCCTCATTATTTGATGTGGAGACAAATAGTGAGTCAGCTATTGAAAGTGGAATTTTTTTTTAAATCTCTAGATGCCGGAAATTTAAAATAAAACATAAAATGCTGGAAGTTCTCAGCAGGTTAGGCTGCATCAGTGGGAAGAGAGTTTGAGTTAATGTTTCAGGACAAAGATGCTTCATTGGAACTGTGAAGGAGACAAGTTTAAGCTGCAGAGCAGATGGGGAAGGAGTTTGGGAGTGTCTTGAATTGGGTAAACTTCGGGTCACCATAGTGTCAGCTGTGATGCCAGTAAAGTCTGGTGAGTGAGTCAATGGATGTAATTAGAGGGCAAGGAAAGACCCAGATGTTGGCCTGAGGCCACGTACAGCATGACCTGCCAGGTCTTCCTGTCCTGTATGTTGCAATCCCTCTTTTCCTATCTGGTCTGACTCATTAATTAATTGGCCAGATAATCCTGTTTGCAGTTTATCCCCGATCACCTCAGTTTTAACCCTTATCAGTGTCCCGCTGCTCTTCCTTGCCCTCCAGTTTAACGAGCTGCTGTTGCCTCTCCACCCATTCTGAGAAAGAATCTTCAATCTGTGACACTTGATGGAGTGAAATTGATAAGACCATCAGAGATCAGAGCAGATATTTCTCTGGAGGTGGTAAGATTTTAAAAAGCAGTTAAAACCTTGAGAATGTCCTGGTAACTATAGAAGTTAAAGTACTGTACCTCCCCTTCTGTTCTGTCCAGTCTTTGAGGCACCAACACTATCTGCGGAGCGTCAGCATGCCACCTGAAAACACAAGGGTACCATCTCCACCGAATGAGCAAAGGCGGCCTACGTTCCAGAGGCAGACCTCCATAACCCAGACCATCAAAAGGTAAGGCAATATCAGGAATCTTTTGAAAATAAAGGCGCTTGGCTGAAGGGAAAAGGAACTTGTAAGGCTGAGAATACTCTTAGAAGGTGGTGATGGAGTGACACTTGGACTGTTCCCAGTAGTGGACACCTCCACTGCTGTGGAATATAACTACACTTGCTTTCAAAATGAGGCAGACTGTTTCTTTCTTCTAATGTTTATTATTATTCTAGAAGCATTCCGCTATACTTCTGTTCAATTCTATCTCTGTTGGTTCGAACTTCGATAAAGTAAAGTTATTGAGCTGCAAAGGCATTAAAATATGTAAATTTAAAAAGTCAATTTAAATGAAGCTGGTGAAGTTTTGCTTGAACAGGAGCCCTAAAGCTGTTAATATTTAGGTAGAGGTTTTACTTTTTCTGAAGATCATTCTCAGCATTTAAGTTCTCTTATAAGAATGAGGGGAGAAGTGAGGGAAGAGCTGCTCACTCTTCCAATTTGGTCTGGATACAACCTGAAATTTGTTTTTTTTTTCGTTTTTGGTCTGTTAGGACTTTTTAGATGAATTAAAATCACTTGTTTTAATTTTACTACAAGTATGCCATGCAATTACTAACAACCTAACAACCCTTGTAACGTTCTCCTTCGCATGTAACGAACGCCGAATTAAACGTCGAGATAAACCACAGTTAATAAGAACCAGATCGCAGTAAGATTAACCATTTACTGTTCACTCTTCACATTAACATATGGTGAAAACTGTTGATAAAACAATACAAGATTGATACAGTATTTGTTCCTTCCTTAATATCACATTTCAAGTGTAAATACTTGCAAAGGTGACTATAACCACATTACACTAAGGTGCAGTATACAGGGAGAGTTTACCTGCTCCATTGACTACTTTAAATACACTTCCATGCAAACTATCCGCGACTCTTTAACTAACGAAAGCATAAACATTATCGACCGTCGTTACTTCTAACAGGATCGGCATTAACATCTTAGTTCAATATATCGATTATCTATTAACTTACAGCGTTGCTCTCACTGTGATTTCTCATGCCTGCAAAACAACTTCTGCTCGGGTTTGCCTCGTGGTAAGCCCCCACCCTCGCGCTAATTTCAAACCGGTACTTTCCCACAAGACGCGGCGAAACCGGATGTGACGTCATCGCATGCTGATATATTTTACATGCAATGAATATACTTTAAACACTTCTAATTCTAACTAGAAAATACTATCGAATGAATTACTAAGCAAAAATATTATAAACTAAATAACTGTCGTAAAGACAGCACACTCCCCGCTTGACCTTCGTAAGGTCACAATGAGCAGAGTACAAAACTTAGTCTCTTAATCAGTCATTGGGTAGAAGTAGAATAACTTCTGTAACTGGCCTTTGGTAAATTTTCACATCGCCTTGGTCGGTAGTCTTCAATTCGATCTTCCTGACATGTCCATCCTCGCTAGGGAATGTAGCAGTGATTCTGGCCGTTGGCCAGCTGTTGCGGGTGGCTTGCTTGTCCCTGAGCAGGACTAAGTCTCCAACTTGAAGATTCCTGTGGGGTTCTGTCCACTTTTGTCTCTGTTGCAACAAAGGTAGATATTTTTGTCTCCAGCGAGACCAGAACTGATTTGCCAGAGCCTGGACTTGTCTCCATTGCTTTGTGTACAAATCCTTGTCTGAGAAGTCTCCTGGTGGAGGAGGTGCTCCTACCTTCTGCGTAAGGAGCGTTGATGGCGAAAGTATAAAGGGGTTTTCTGGGTCAGAAGACACAGGTAGGAATGATTGTGCGTTTATAATGGCTGTGACCTCTGCCATTAGGGTGCACAGTACCTCGTGGGCCAATCGGGTGCGTTGCTGCATCTTAGGTTTCCTTTTCCAGGTTTTCCGTAAGGACGTGAACCGTTTGACTGCCTGCTCTTTGTTATCTGGTGAGCGCTGGCGTGGTTCTCTGAAAGGCAATGGGGCAACCCCATTATTTGCTTCATCCCTGAAGACTTTGGTGTCCATCATTTTTAAGAAGAAGACGTCTTGAGCTGATGGAGCAAGTTTATTTCCGTGCTCGGTTTGAACGAAAACTGACTGACCTAGCGTCTCGTCGGTTACTTTACGCTTGGTAATGTCTTGTTGTGCTTCCTTGATATACATGGAACTTGTCCAGGGTTGAAAAATCGAATGGCGGCCACTCTCTAGCACATTGGTCTTGAGTGTGTCGACCGTCGGTTTGTGTACGTCACCGAGACACACCTCTCCTATCACCACCCAGCCCAGATCCAGACGTTGCGCGAAGGGGGCGTCGAGCGGTCCATTGACCTGCTGCCTAACCTTGTGTACCTGGATAACATCTCTTCCTAATAGCAGGAGTATTTCCGCTTTCGGATCCAGTTCTGGGATGTGTTTGGCGATGTGGTGGAGATGCGGCTGGTGTAGCGCCGCACTTGGTGTCGGGATCTCAGCGCGGTTATTCATGATTTCATTGCACTCTAAGAGCGGAGGGAGACAGATGACGACCTTACCATCCAGGGACTCGATCTGGATGCCTTCTGCCTTCCTTCCTTGGGTTTCCATGTTGCCTGAGCAAGTTTTGAGGTAGTATGGGAACCGCTCACTCTCAATGTTGAACAATTTAAAGAACTCTGGACTGACTAGTGAACGATTGCTCTGATCGTCCAGAATCACATAGGCTTTGATGGCCTTGTCTTTGGCTCCTTTAGGGTACACCTTAGTGAGGCAGATCTTGGAACAAGAACGACTTGACTGAGCTTGACCGCAAACTTCTGTACAGTTCGTGCTGACAACTGTTGACCTAAAGTGAGCCTCTCCCTCCCCGCCGTCCTGTTGTGGGGGTGAAGGAGCGCTGTCAGTTTGCGGTGACAGGTCGGGATGCATGGCCCCGACGTGATCTGGGCTATCACATTCCGGACACTTCACGGCGATCGTACACTCTCTGGCGAGGTGAGAGGTTGAGGAACAGCATCTAAAACATATTCTTTTCTCCTTGAGAAGAGCCGTCCTCTCTTCAAGGGGTTTTTCCCTAAACATTCTGCATGCTTTCAGGGGGTGAGGTTTGTTATGCAATGGACAATACTTGCCAGGGTCGTTGTTAGTTGTAAGGGCTTCAGTCTTGAGCACTGACACGGGTTTATCAATGTTGAAAACATTCGAAGAGGATCTACCTGGCTTGGTGTAAATCGAACTGCTTCCTGGACCCATGAGGCTAGGGTCGTTTCGCCTCTTCGCCTCCCTGCGCACAAACTCAGTGAGGTGCTTAAAGGGAGGAAATCGACCACCGTGGTCTTCCTTGTACTCTGAGGCAACAGTCAGCCACCTGTCCTGCAGCCCAAATGGAAGTTTGTCCACGATTTGTCTAATCCCGGATGGAGTATCTAAGTATACTAGACCAGCTGAGTAGCCATCTTCTTTGGCGCCTTGGATCTCCATGAGTAAATCTCCGAATTCTCTTAACTTAAAGTGATCTTTGGCTGACACCTTAGGAAAGTTTTCCAGACGTCGATATAGCGCCGCTTCAATAATTTCGGGGGCCCCATATCTCTCCCAAAGTCTCTCCCACGCTTCTCTTAAGGCTAGCTCGGGTTTGTTGATGTACACTGAACGTATGCGTCTCACCTGGTTGTGTGATTCTTTCCCCAGCCATTTCGCCATAAGGTCCAACCTTTGGGTTGCACTGAGCTGGACTCCGTCGATCGCGTTGGTGAATGTGGAGTACTATGCACGGTAATTTTCGGGTTTATCGTCAAACTGGTACAGTCCCGAAGTGACGAGATCCCGTCGTGCTAAATACTGCATCATGGGATCGGCTGTAAGCGGCATGCGGGCTGGAGAAGTACGTTGGCACCTATATGACTGAGAGCGCACGTTTCTCATGGAATTTGCCATCCTGGATTCGACCTCCGCGTCTCTTCGCATCGAACTTTGTAAGTTTGGTGTCAAGGAATATCGGTTGTCAGCTCTTTCATTCTTGACTTCATCACGGAGCCGCGAGGGTAAATTTTCTTCCTCGTATGGATGTGATGCAATCGTGACTCTCTGAGGTTCCTCGTAGCTGGGGAAGTTATCGAATACGTATGGAGAGGGGAGACGAGCCTGCCAGTCTATTTGATATTGTACATAGTCGCTTGTGCGTTGCAGTCTGGTCCTTTCTAAAGTAGATCTTGCTTCGGTCAGATCACGCGACCCTTCAGCTTCTTCTATGTACTCTGCTTCCGCCATGGCAGCTTCTTCTTCTCTTTCTAGCTGCAGCACTTGCAACTCTGTCGATATTTTTGCCATTTCCAACTGGGTTTCGGCTTCTCTGGCGGCCCTTTCTTTCTGAATTTCGACTTCTCTGGTGGCCTGTTTCATTTTCAAAACTGCTTCTTGTCTGGCGTAACGCAGTCGCACCTTGGCGGCTTCTGCCTTGGCTCTTGCCTGTGTGGACTTACTTGATGTCGTTCTACTGCCCTTGTCGCTGGGCGCCATCAACTTGATCCCGGATCGAGCTGACATTGCAGCACTTGAAACACCTGATAATGCCGCTTTTTCACTGTAACGTTCTCCTTCGCGTGTCACGAACGCCGAATTAAACGTCGAGATAAACCAGAGTTAATAAGAACCAGATCGCAGTAAGATTAACCATTTACTGTTCACTCTTCACATTAACATATGGTGAAAACTGTTGATAAAACAATACAAGATTGATACAGTATTTGTTCCTTCCTTAATATCACATTTCAAGTGTAAATACTTGCAAAGGTGACTATAACCACATTACACTAAGGTGCAGTATACAGGGAGAGTTTACCTGCTCCATTGACTACTTTAAATACACTTCCATGCAAACTATCCGCGACTCTTTAACTAACGAAAGCATAAACATTATCGACCGTCGTTACTTCTAACAGGATCGGCATTAACATCTTAGTTCAATATATCGATTATCTACTAACTTACAGCGTTGCTCTCACTGTGATTTCTCATGCCTGCAAAACAACTTCTGCTCGGGTCTGCCTCGTGGTAAGCCCCCACCCTCGCGCTAATTTCAAACCGGTACTTTCCCACAAGACGCAGCGAAACCGGATGTGACGTCATCACATGCCGATATATTTTACATGCAATGAATATACTTTAAACACTTCTAATTCTAACTAGAAAATACTATCGAATGAATTACTAAGCAAAAATATTATAAACTAAATAACTGTTGTAAAGACAGCACAACCCTTTTAATTTCAAGTTAATTGTTGTAACTTGGTCTTAGATGTTCTTTAATGAATCGAGCTGATGCATTAGTTTACGTATAACAGAGCTGGCTAGAACAAAGCTTTGTGGAAAAGTGTGGATCTGCAACTTCTGTATTTCAGCCGCCCTCTTACAGGTGTTGCCTTGGGCTTTAGTTTTGCACTCATTCTTCAGATGTCTCATTCAAATACCTTCAACCTATGATCTTGTGCCTTGAGTACTTGCACATGACTGAATGAGGCCCTGAACCCTCTACCTCCAAGGAAACGCGAATATGAAACCTGCCCAAATTCAGTGAGAGATTTGTCCGTCCTCTCCCTCTATCCTGAATGCTGATGGGTTTTAGAAACCTTTTCTTTAACTTTCCGGTGGAAGATACAGAATACGAGGAGGTAGCAGAAATCTCTCAGCTGATGAAACAGCTTGATATCCTGAGTGCTGGCCCTGACCATTGGACTACAGATATAGTTTTACATTGAGAAAGCAAACTTTCCATTGATGCATTAGTGTGCTTCAGCCTTCTTTGTGGTGTGGGGCCACATCACTGCACTGACTGTTTATCCTGCTGGCCCCACTGCCCTTTCTGCTTATTGTGGAGTATAAACCAGTGAGGATGATTTGTACATTCTCTTGAGGCAGTAATAGTTTAAACTGTATTGATGAATTTCCCATCATTATTTCAGACACTTTAGTTCCTGCAGCCTCCCATTTCTCACAAACCTATTTCTAATTTATAAATTGGGATGCTCACATGGGATGCTTTGCCTTTTATTTACTCTCTGAGAATTGATGCATTTCCCAGTCTCTGCCTCTACATAACATTGCTCTCGTCTACTTATTTAATTCCGGTCAGCTTCTTGAGAGAGCTTCCAACTCTCCAACTCTGATCACAAAGTGCTGTCACCTTTGTCACAACACACTCTAGCAGTGTGCAAATGAGGTCTTGCCATTATAAGCATTGAAATCTGAAACCATGGGACAGAGGAGTGGAAATAGACCATTCAGCCCATTGAGTCTGCTCTGCTATTCCATCATGACTGATTTATTATCTCACTCAATACCATTCTCCTGCCTTCTCCCCTGACTAATCAAGAACCTTTCAACTTCCACTTTAAATGTCCCATTGACTTGTCCTCCACAGCTGTCTGTGGCAATGACTTCCACAGATTCACTGCCCTTTGGCTAAAGAAATTCCTCCATCTCTCTAATCTAAATGGATGTCCCTGTATTCTGAGGCTGTGCTGTCAGATCCTGGACTCCCTCATTATAGAAAACATCTGCTCCATGATCACTCTATCTAGGCCTTTCAATATTTGATAGGTTTCAGTGCCAACATCTAAGCTCCCAAGTACAGAGCCAGAGTCATCATACATTAACCCTTTCATTCCCAGAATCATTGTCGTGAACCTCCTCTGGACCCTCTCCAATGCCGGCACATCTTTTGTGAGATGAGCTGGATGTACTCAACAGCATCTTGGAGGCTGAAACTTTTACTGAGGTGGTCCTACAAGAGGGCAGACTTCCATTTGTAGATGAATGACCACTAGGAGAAGTAAGGGAGCATGCAGTTAGCACAGGGTTCCTTTGTGCTCATTCCACGCATCCACAGGTGTTCCTTTTTGGATATTGCTGGGCATATATTCTATCAGGGCACAGCAGCAGCAGTCAGGCCACTAGTACTGTGGCCGGCTCTGAGGCTCAGTAGGGAAGACTGAAGTCAGGTGATAGGCAACACAAGAGTTAAAGAGACAGAGAGGAGATTCTGTGGCTAAGAAAGAGACTCCAGGGTGGTGTCACACACAAATTATGGAGAAACGCAGCAGGCCAGGCAGCAATCTGTGGAAAAGAGTGAATAGTTGATGTTTCAAGCTGAGAGCATATAACCTTATAACAATTACAGCATGGAAACAGGCCATCTCGGCCCTTCTAGTCCGTGCCGAACGCTTACTTGCACCTAGTCCCACTGACCCGCATTCAGCCCATAACCCTCCATTCCTTCCCTGTCCATATACCTATCCAATTTTACTTTAAGTGACAATACTGAACCTGCCTTTACCACTTCCAACTGGAAGCTCATTGCACACAGCTACCACTCTCTGAGTAAAGAAATTCTCCCTCGTGTTACCCTTAAACTTTTGCCCTCTAAATCTCAACTCATGTCCTCTTGTTTGAATCTCCCCTACTCTCAATGGAAAAAGCCTATCCACATCAACTCTATCTATAGCCCTCATAATTTAAAATACCTCTATCAAGTCCCCCTTCAACCTTCTACGCTCCAAAGAATAAAGACCTAACTTGTTCAGCCTTTCCCTGTAACTTAGGTGCGGAAACCCAGGTAACATTCTAGTAAGTCTTCTCTGTACTCTCTCTATTTTGTTGACATCTTTCCTATAATTCGGTGACCAGAACTGTACACAATACTCCAAATTTGCCCTTACCAATGCCTTGTACAATTTTAGCATTACATCCCAACTCCTATACTCAATGCTCTGATTTATAAAGGCCAGCGTTCCAAAAGCTTTCTTCTCCTTCTTGAGTCTTGAAGAAGTGCCCAAAACGTCAACTCTTTTCCACAGTTGCTGCCTGACCTGCTGAGTTCCTCCAGAATTTTGTGTGTGTTGCTTTGGATTTCCAGCATCTGCAGATTTTCTTGCGTTTGTGATTTTACTGCCAAGTCCCTTCCAGGATGGTGTGTTGCCTCCCAGGAGTTAGAGAGCAGCATGTCTACAGAATATTCTCAAGGGGGAGGGTGAGCAGCCAGGGGTCATGGTGCACTTTGGCATGAATGGCATGGGTAGAAAGAGGGAAGAAATTATGCAGTGAGTATAGGGAGTTAGGAAAGGGGCTCAAGAGCAGGACCTGTAAGGTAGTTATCTCTGGATTACTCCCTGTGCCATTTCCTTGTCAGGGCAGGAATAGGATGATAGTACAGGTGAATGAGTGGCTGAGGCAGTATTGGATAATTGGAACTTTTTCTGGGGCTGGGGTGACCTGTACAAGAGGGACAGGTTGCACCTGCACCTAAGCTAGACGGGGCCAATTTCCTGACCAGGAGGTTTGCTAGTGCTGCTCGGGGTTTAAACCAGTTTGGCAGGGAGATTGGAAGCAGAACACCAGTTAGAAAGTGCAAGGATGGAGAAGAAGGCAGATGTCAGGGCCAGTTAAAAGAGACAGGGGCAAAGTAATAGATATGATGAGGGAGATAGTTCGAAGAGTGCATATTTTAATGCTAGGAGTATTGAGGAGTAAAGATGATGAACTCCGAGTATGGATCAGTACAGGAGCTATGATGTTGTGGCCTTTAAAGTCTTGGTTGAGAGAAGGACAGGAATGTCCCATGGTTTTGATCTTTTAGAAAAGATGGGGAGGTAGAAGAGTTGCGGGAATTGCACTACTTACCAGGGCCAATATCACTGCTGCATTCAGAGGGGACATAATGTTGGGCTCATCCACTGAGTCTAGATGGGTAGAACTCAAAATTAGGAGGGATACAATCACTCTGGTGTGATTGTACTACAGACACCCCCAATATCCGCTGGGCATTGAGGAACAGATATGCAGCAGATTAGGGAAAGGTGTAAAAACAATATGGTTGTTGTCATGGGGGACTTCAACCGCCCTAACATAAACTGAGACCTTTTGAGTGCAAGTTTATGTAACCCCCTGGGTCGCCTCAGGCTCGCTCAGCTTATTCTTGTCGAGGGGGAGCAGCCTTCAGCCCCGCCAAACTGGGTAATCAGCTGGTGTGGATGCTGTATGATGTCCCCGCCTCGCCCAAAAACAGACAGTACACCATAAGCGATTAAATGAGTACAATTTATAAAGGTTACTATAACTAAGTGATTAATAATGATACAGTATATATGAAGAGAAAAAATAAAGAAAAGGCGCCAAACTTATCAAAGTCCAAAGCACTTCATGCACAACCGTTGGAGCTCAATTTCGGAAGTCTTCTGGCCACCATTCGATCCCCTCCGAACTCTTCGACTCGCAGCTCAGGACCCTCCGAGTGGTCAACCAAGTACATCTAGCTTCATGCCCCCCTCCTTGGAGTACCTCCCGGCCTTGGACCCCCGCTTGGGGTCCGATCCTCGCCCCGCTTACAGCATGGCGTCCACTCTCTCGACCCCCTCGCGCCGATCTCCCCAAAAGCCCGTCAACAAAAGCTTACAGACTCAGAAGAAAGAACATTAATCCCCATTTGGTTTACAAAGCAATACAATTCTCCCAGCACTCTCTCGCAACAAAGAAACATTCCTGCTTTTAACAAAACAAAAGAAGCCCTTTTGATTACATACACAGTAACAAAGAAAAAAGAAGAAACCCCCTTTACATTTAGATGGTAAGAATTTTTACCATCTAAGTATGAAAGATGGTATGAAAGGTAAGAATTTTTTAGGTGCATTGAAGAGGGTTTCTTCATTCAGTAGTCCAACAAGAGGAGGTGGCGGACTGGACCTCATGGAGGACAATGAGTTTCTTTTTACGTAGACTGATGGGTGCCAGGAATGCACTGCTTGGGTGGTGGTGAATGCAAAAACATTTACAGACTTTTACGAGACCTTTAGATATGAATGTGTGGAAAATGAAAGGATTTGGACATTTTGTAGGGAGATTAGATTAGTTTAGTTAGCCATTTTATTACTAATTTAATTGGTTCTGCACTATATTATGAGCTGAAGGGCCCCACCTCTGTTCACAATTGTCCAAATGCAGTCTGACCAATGCCTTATAAAACCTCAGCATTACATCCTTACAGTTACACTCTAGTCCTTGTAAAATGAATGCCAACATTGCATTTGCCTTCCTTAATGTCCGATTCAGCCTGCAAGTTAACCTTTAGGGAATCCCACACGAGGACTCACAAAGACCTGTTTGCACTTCTGTAAATATATAAATATTGTGACAATCGTAATACTTTGAGTGATTCTTACAAACATGAGAAAATCTGCTGATGCTGGAAATCCAAAGCAACATACATAAAATGCTGGAGGAACTCAGGAGGCCAGACAGCATCTTTGGAAAAGAGTAAACGGTCGACGTTTCGGGTCATCGGGACCTGTAATTCTGACATTGTTTGCTTTCTCACCTGAAGTGATTAACCTTTACCACAAGATGGACCTACTAAGACAGTTTTCCACTGTAAAAACTGCTCACCAGATTCCCTAATGATCAGCTTTATGATGTCTTCCATTCTTGTCCTTTAGCCTGTTTGAGAGGTAATAATTTCCGGTTTTCTTCAGCCCTTTCAAAGGGGAATAGCTACCACAAACCTAACTAAAACAGCATCAGATGACAATTTTTTTCCCTGAATGTACGTTGTGCCATACTGTAGTAAACTCCGTCACCTTTGAACTGTATATGCACTTGTTTCACTGTGCAAATTGTTGGTTCCAGTCAAAACAACAACAAATTGTTGAGCTTCTGCTGATGTGCCAGGTTTGATGAATCATTGTTTACTCAGCAAATGATGCTTTTAACCTTTCGTGCTGAAATGTTACTCCACCGGATTGCAATCATAGTTGTCATATTCAATCCAATCATTATTATTGCTAAACCAGTGATGCCTCAATGTGTCTTTCAGTCTGCTTATATTCTTGTCAGTGCAAATTTGACCAATATTCCATGGTTGGCTCTAGGAGTAATTAAAAAGGATGTAAATTTGTGGTCCACCATAAATTTAAAGTAGTTTTACACACTGTTGTAAATTGTGTATTAACCCAATTACAGAGAGCGACAGTAAGGTTATCCTTGCCATTTCTTTTGAACACTCACGTTAGAGGGGTTTAATGATGTAACAGGGAACACCTTTATGTCAATTACTTCCTCAGATGCTCATTCCAGTTTCAAAATCGTGCCTGCTTCCAATTCTGTAACGAATAAGAAGATCTTCCTTATTTTCAAGACTATGAGTCACTCTGTATTGAAAGAAAATGATTGGAAGGTTTTGTCCATCAGTTTGTTACTGAGAAAATCATCTTCTTGCCTCCTTTGTCATGTTTATCTTAAATGTATAATTCCATAAGAATCAGTAGATGAAATCATCTACCTATGTTCTTCAAAATTGAAAAAAAAATCTGCTTTTATCCCCAGGCATAATGGTAAAGGGCCCAACATCTTGAATACCTCGTCATAATTCAGTCTTCACCTATATTAACATTTTGGTAAAGGTTGAGTGCTGCTACTCCTCCTGGGCTTTTGTACCTATGCTCAGGTACTCAAACTTGCCCAAACAATTCCAGTTCCTCCTTGATTTTCAAACTGCATACACCTGCAGTCTGGTATTGTGTGAAAAGATAGGTGAATCACAGTTGTGTGAGCTGGGGAGGGAGAGCAGGTGGTCATCAGACCAGTACGATTTGTTTGATGAGAGGAGTGGAGTGGGGCCAATTGGACTGGAATATGTTGGGGTCAGTGTTCATTGGAAGAGAATTCACAGGATTGAGGTGTAGGGCAGGATACTATGTTAATATAAAAGGAGACTTGAGAAGCTTACATACAGCAAGCTAGTTTAATTAACCAGCTGAAGTGTATAATCATGTTTGCCCTGATATTAAAAAAATATAACATCTTTCTAATGTTCAAGTGATGCTGGACGTGTCCAGTCATGTTTCTGAACTGATGTGGTTCTTTAGTTTTCTGGGAGATGGGGAAGAAATAGATTTTCAGTTGCATGGCACTGGACATAAGAGAGAACATTATTGATCAGTGGCATTTCTAGGCAACTGTGTCTAGCCCCTTTATTTTCGTTTTGAGAATGAACTAGACTCCCTGCCACCATGTGACTTTGAGGTGTTATTTGTTCTCCAGTATGTCACCTGACTCAGTAGCTGAGACTGAGCCAGTAGTTTAACTGAAGAAATCCTCTTTCCTTCTCTTAATACCTGTATAGTGACTTTCATAGTATCATAATGTTTGTATAAAAGCTGAGCTTTGAGTACTCTCCCTTCTTGTCATTAATGAATAAAGAAAGATGTATGTATAAGTACTTAAAGGCAAATGCTTCACTTTCATGGTGCAAGGGCAGTATTGCCATCTTTACCTTGAAGAAAAGGTGTGTTTTTTTTTTAAACTTACAATTAACTAGCCAGCTGATTTGGGGTATTTAAAGAGGAAGTAAATAAATTTATTGAAAAATCAAATGAGAGCTCTGGGGAGCTGACATAGAAGAGTCAGAGAGGCCTGGGGCAGATCGGCACCAACAAACACACTGGTGGGACAGGCTCGAGGGGCGGAGTGGTTACTCTTCGTGTTTCCTAACTCTCAAACTTTTGAAGTTATGAAAGACTTTTTCTCTTCATGTAATGTTTCAGCGGTGATATCTTAGTGATGTAATCCTTCCCCTCATGAGTAATCTATATAGTTGGATTAAAACATTCCAGCACATCATCTGGTGACTTACTGTAGTGCAGGAGTTCCACACAAATCCAGAATGGTCTTACTTTCACCAATCTGATATTTTCATTTTCTTTTCTGTTGGATCAGTTCAAACTTTAGTGATAGAGCAAACAAATAGAGTGCAACCCTCTCACCTGGGCTCATATACAGCTTGTTAGCTACCTCTGCTAACAGCCACATGACTCAGCGGTGAGAAGGCCATCTTCCATAAACAATATACTTCTAGGGTCAGAATTATTTGGGGTTCAACCAAACAGGAACATTGGGAATTCTGATGTAAGGAACCCTGATTTGAGCAAAGTTTAGGTAAATACTCCCTATACAGAATTACTGATGGCCAAGAAATGACAAATCATATACCAGCATTAAATTATAAAGAAAGTATAGTTACCAATTTGAACTTTATGAAACTGTTATTGAGAAAAAAAGAAATAAGAGGACCCTTGACAGTTAGACTATTCTAAACATGCACATGGCCAGTGGAACTGGTGCGTAATTTTCATAACCAATCACCTACCGGTAGAACTTCTCATTTTAGACTCCATCTTTCAAAGCACTCCTTGTGATCGTGTTTTCTTGTCGGATTGAATCCTAAAGTCTTTTTCACATCTCCCGCCAAAAGACCATGAACCCCACCGTCACAAATCTCTCTCCGCCCAGCTCTCTCTATAACCTTCTCCCAATCCAACCATCCTGGTGGACTAACCCAACATTCCTAAGTAGAACAACTTGTTTCATTATTTTTAGCCGAAACCAGCAGGACCCACTGCTTTTACAGAAAAGTACTAAAATGAAGTACCTGACAGTATAGCAGTAGAAATCTTAACCAGGGCATACCAGAGTATAATAACACTGGAGATGTTCTCTCTAATGTTGGGCAAAATAACAGCTGTGGCACATAAGCCGAGAAGCCAAAACTCTGGCTTTAATTGCTAGAAATCAAGTCAAAAACAGAAAATGCTGGAAGGATTTGGCAGCATCAGAGTTTCAGCTGAGGAGCAGGCAGGACGTACATCCACAGATTTACTGTTTAAATTATCCGGACTGACTGCATCATGGTCTGTTTCGGCAATGCCAATGGATAGGAACATAAGAAGCTGCAGAGAACAATGAGCTCAGCCCAATATATCTTTCTCAATCTTTTTATTAATATTAGTAATATGGACAGAATACAAAAGATATATTGATAAAGAAATTACCAACATATAAATTCCGTTACATATGAAAAAAAACATACATAATAGTTACAATATAAATGAGTTTACCAAGACATAAGCCATAAAATATATGTATGAACATAGTAAGTCTAAATATTTCATAATATATGATATAAAGAAAACAGAAAAAAGAAAGAAAAAAAACAAAAAAATATATATAATGCAAAACTAGCTAATCTAATAACTAATATAGAAGAAAAAAGAAGCAAAGAAAAGAGAGGGAAAAAAAGGGGGCTGTTTATAATATCTCACAAAAATAAGTATTCATCAATGCCGTCACTTCCGGTCCTCTCAAAATACAAAAGCTAAAAGCTGGGAAATCAAATGAACTTGGCACAGGCTCATATTACATCATATGAAAATGTTGAATAAATGGTCTCCATAACTTTTCAAATTTAATAGAAGTCTCAAAAGTACCACTTCTAATTTTTTTCTAAATTTAAACATAACATAGTTTGAGAGAACCAATTAAATACAGTGGGAGGATTAATTTCCTTCCAATTCAACAATATAGATCTTCTAGCAATCAGAGTTAGAAATGCAATCATTCGACGGGCAGAAGAAGATAAATGCAGTGAGTCTAAGATTGGTAAACCAAAAATTGCGGTAATAGGATGCGGTTGTAAATCGATATTCAAAACCACAGAAATAATATCAAAAAAATCTTTCCAATATTTCTCCAAAAATGAACAAGGCCAAAACATATGAGTTAAATACGCAATTTCAGAATGACATCTATCACAAATAGGACTAATATGAGAGTAAAAATGAGCTAATTTATCCTTGGACATATGGGCCCTAAGTACGACCTTAAATTATATTAATGAATGTTTGGCACATAACGATGATGTATTAACTAATTGAAGAATTCTATCCCAATTCTCATTAGAAATACTAAGACTAAGCTCTCTTTCCCAATCCTTTTTAGTCTTATAAAGAGGCTCTGAACGTATCTTCATAATTATATTATAGAGTTTTGAAATAAGCCCTTTTTGAAAAGGGTCTAATTCAAATAAACTCTCCAAAATATCTGAAGGCACAAAATTTGGAAACGTAGAGAGTACAGAACTTAAAAAATGTCTAATCTGTAAATATCTAAAAAAATGAAATCTGCGCAAGTTATATTTGTTGGATAATTGCTCAAAAGACATGAAACAATTATCTAAAAATAAATCAGAAAATCTTAGTAATCCCTTAGTTTTCCAAGCCAAATAAGCTTGATCTATAATGGAAGGGTGAAAAAAACAATTAGATACAATAGGACTATTTAAAACGAATTGAGTCAACCCAAAAAATCTCCGAAATTGAAACCATATACGCAAAGTATGTTTAACTATCGGGTTGTCAATTCGTTTCGGCAATTTAGAAAGAGCAAAAGGGAGAGAAGTCCCTAAAATAGAACCCAGAGCATAAGCTGATACCGATTTAGTTTCTAAACTCACCCAACAAGGGCCAAAAGTTCCACCCCCATCTTTCAACCAACATAACAAATATCTAATATTAACTGCCCAATAGTAAAATCTGAAATTAGGTAATGCTAACCCGCCTTCCTTTTTAGTCTTCTGTAAATATGTTTTACCTAACCTGGGATTTTTATTCTGCCATATATATGAAGAAATTTTAGAGTGAACATTAGTAAAAAAAAAGATTTCGGGATAAAAATTGGTATCGCTTGAAAAATATATAAAAACTTAGGTAAAATAACCATCTTAATAGCATTAATCCTACCTATTAGGGATAAAGATAAAGGTGACCACTTAGTAAACAAACCTTTAATCTGATCAATTAAGGGTAAAAAATTAAATCTAAATAAATCTTTATGGTTTTTTGTGATTTTGTTCCCTAAATAAGTAAAAGAGTCATTAACTAATTTAAAAGGTAAATTTCCATAAATTGGGACCCGTTTATTTAAAGGAAACAATTCACTTTTATTAAGATTTAACTTATACCCAGAAAACTCACTAAATTGAGCCAATAATGATAAAACTGCTGGGATAGATTTCTCAGGGTTAGAAATGAATAGTAATAAATCATCTGCATACAAAGATAACTTATTAATGTCTATCCCACGATTAATACCCAAAATATCCTGTGATTGTCTGATGGCAATTGCCAAAGGTTCTAAGGCAATGTTAAATAGTACTGGACAAGAGGACTAAGAGGACATCCTTGTCTAGTGCCCCGAAATAGGCTAAAAAAGGGAGATCTTTGATTATTGGTAAACACTGAGGCTACTGGAGTATGATAAATCAATTTAATCCATGATATAAATATCGGACTAAAATTAAACTTCTCCAGCACATTAAATAAGTAAGGCCATTCAGCTCTATCAAATGCTTTCTCCGCATCTAATGAAATCACGCATTCTGAAGTGTCATGTGAGGGAGTATAAACAATATTCAATAATCTCCTAATGTTAAAAAAAGAATAACAATTTTTAATAAAACCAGTTTGATCATCTGAAATAATTTTGGGTAATACCTTCTCCAATCTAGATGCCTGTAACTTGGAAAAAATCTTGGAGTCTACATTCAATAAAGATGTAGGTCTATAAGAAGCACAGTTAGTAGGGTCTTTATCTTTCTTCAATATTAAAGAAATGGAAGCTCTATAAAAAGATTGTGGCAAATTCCCCAATCTAATGGCTTCCTCAAAAACCTTACCTAACCAAGGGGAAAGAGTAGCGGAAAAAAAATTTTAAAAATTCAACTGTATAACCATCTGGACCCGGTGCTTTCCCAGAATTCATTGAGGAAATAGCCCCCTTAATTTCTACATCCGTAATAGGAGTATCCAATATCAAAAGATCATCAGATGATAATCTTGGAAAATTTAATTTCCCAAGAAAATCAGACATGGTATTATGATCTTGAGGAAATTCAGATTGATACAGGGAGGTATAGAAGTCTTGAAATGCCTTATTTATCTCATCATGATTAACTGTCAGATTCCCATTCTGCTGACCAATCTTAGTGATTTGACATTTAACCAAAGCATTCTTCAATTGACTAGCTAACAGTTTACCAGATTTATCACTATGTATATAAAAATCAGATGTAGTTTTCATTAATTGATTTTCAATCGAGGATGTAAGTAATAAACTATGTTCCATTTGAAGTTCAACCCTTTGTTTGTAAAGCTCCTTACTAGGAGCAATCGAATATTTCTTATCAATCTCTTTAATTTTATCAACCAATAAAAGAGTTTCCATCTTAGTACGTTTCCTCAAACCAACAGAATAAGAAATAATCTGTCCATGTATATAAGCTTTAAAAGTGTCCCAAAGTGTTCCGCAGGAAATATCATCTGTAGAATTAGTTGAAAAGAGGAAGTCGATCTGCTCCTCCATAAATTTTATAAAGTCAGAGTCTTGCAACAAGGTAGAGTCAAATCGCCATTGTCTAGCATTAGAAGCTGTATCCGTAAATTTCATAGAAAGTAATAATGGAGCATGATCAGAGATAGCTATAATATCATAGTTACAACCGATTACCAATGGAATAAAACAAGAGTCTACAAAAAAATAATCAATTCTCGAATAAGAGTGATAAACCTGTGAGAAAAAAGAAAACTCTTTGTCATTAGGATGCCGGAATCTCCAAATATCAAAAACTCCATTGTCAGTCAAAAAAGAGTTAATACAAGTGGCTGACTTATTAGCTAAAGTCTGAATAGATAAAGATTTATCCAACAGAGGATTTAAACAACAATTAAAATCACCACCCATTATTAACTTATATTCGTTTAGATTGGGTAAAGAGGTAAATAAAGACTTTAAAAAGTCAGGACAATCCACATTTGGAGCGTAAACATTAACCAAAGCAACCTTTTTATTACAAAGTAAACCCGTAATTAACAAAAATCTGCCATTCGGATCCGAAAAAATATCATGTTGAACAAATGAAATAGTGGAGTCAATAAAAATTGAAACTCCTTTTACTTTAGCATTCGAATTTGCGTGTTACTGTTGACCCCGCCAAAATCTAAAAAAACGAAATTTGTCCTGCTTCCTCACATGAGTTTCTTGTACAAAAATGATATGAGCATTAAGTCTTTGGAATAATTTGAAAATCTTCTTTCATTTAATTGGATGATTTAAACCATTAGTATTCCAAGACACAAAATTAATGGTCTGAGCCATAATTCTAAAATCAACCCTTTGGTATAGAAAGGGTTAACCAACTTATAAACTCATGCACCCGGAAGAGGAACAAAAGTAAAGAGAAGACCCGGAAGTGACGACAACACAGACATATTTGAAGTTCAAAAACAGCCCAAATAAAAAAACTAACACAAACTGGTACAAAAAAAATAGAATTAGAAAACAGACCATCCCCCCACCCCCCAAGAAAAACAGAAAAAGCCAAAATATGACTTAAAAAGGGAAAAAGTAAGACTAATCCTACCCCCATGTCAGCTGAAGAACACTCCATATATAAAGGATATATATAAAAGAATCACCCCAACTTTAAAAATTAAAATCGCTATAATAAAAACCATATTTCTAAGTATAGTTAGTTGTAAAAAGAATAAAAATATAATCACTAAAAAAAAATTATAAAACGGGCTCTAGCCCAGACAAAACAAAAAATATTTAAGCTAAGATAAGCGATGCATTGTAGGAAAAAGGCGAAAAAAATAAAAACATAACACCATCTTAAGCAAAACCAAAAATCTTTTTCAAAAAACCATCTTAATCAAAGAAAAATTCACCTTCAAAGAATTAAAAATATACCTTCGAAGGAACAAAGTTAATGGACCAGTATGTAGTTAAATGATTAAAGTGTATAAGGCAAAACAATTAATATGCCGGAAACACACTTTAACTTAAGTATAAAGTATAGGATGAACCTACACCAATAACCAGAGGTTAATTCTGGTTTAAGAGATCGAGAACCATCTTACACGATCAGAATCGTTCATTTATTAGAGACTGGTGTCTGTAGCAGTAGGGAAGTTCTCCTCCAGATATTTTCTCGCTTCTGAAGTTGAAATGAAAACCTGTCGTGGAGCATTCGACGGAGAAATTCGAAGCTTCGCAGGGTATAGAAGTGCAGGTTTCAGATTTTTCTCATAACATTCAGCCATCAACGGTTTAAAAAGAAGCCTTCTTTTTAAAAGGTCGGGACTAAAGTCTTCGACCAGGCAGAAGCAAAATTCTTTGAATTTAATCATTCTTGCTCGACGAGCTGCTCGAGTTGTTCTTTGTCATGTACATAATGGATCTGGACAATTACCACCGAAGGTTTGTCTGTAGTACTCGGTGATGGACGCCGAATTCTATTTGCCCGATCCAATAAAGGAGGGTTATTCGGGAAAATCATTGGAAACGCTTCTTTTAAAAGTTGAGCAAAATATTTCGAAGGGTCATCTTTTTCTATGCCGTCTGGAAGACCAAGAAGACCAAGTAAGTTCTGTCTTCTGGACCGATTCTCAAAATCGTCACTCTTGGCTTTAAGGGCTTCCATCAGCTTAGTGGTCGAAATTAAATCCTGTTGCAGTTTTTCAATAGTCAAATCTCGCTTCCGAGCATCTTCTTGCAGAGACGCAATAAGAGCTTGTTGCTGTTTAATTACTAAACCCGTCTTAACCATGTACTCTTGAAAAGCCTTTATATCTTCTTTAAAAAATTGTTGTAGTTCAGCAAATTTTTTATCCAAAACCTCCATAAACAATTCAAAAGTTAATTGAGTTTGTTGTGGCGGAGCCTGCTTTTTTCCGTTACCGTTCAGATTACGTCCGGGATCCCGTCCCTTAGACCTGAGAGACATTTCTGTTTGCATATCTTCAAAAGTTCACAACAAACTCTTGGCAGTAAATCCAAAAAAAAAAATTAACAAATAAACTTTCGGTATAGGTCAGAGGTCGGCAACCTGCGGCTCCAGAGCCACATGCGGCTCTTTGATCTCTGTGATGCGGCTCCCCGTGGTTTGTTAGCTTTTGAAATGTAATTCGAAATTTGAAGATTATGGTGATCTTGTACAATCTGAAAACTTTGCGGATACACCGTTTCCTGGCACATCCGAACCGGCTCACAATTAGACACCGTTCAGGCTAAGGGAGATAGCCTACGGGGGTTTGTGAGTACTTGTCTTTTGGAGCATCCGCGCCCACGGGGACGGGTTGAGGGAGGCTTTAAAGCAAGGCTGTTTAGTTCGAATAAAGTTACCTTTGACTGCAGTCTTTATTTTAGCGCTGCATGTAGCACACCGCTACAACATGTTTTTTTATCGCTATTAATATACATCACAACTGCCAATGCCTGACACCCGCCAGTGCGCGCATTCTTTTAATTCTTCGATCCAAGGTAGGCTAACTATGGAGTAACCTTCAACCCAACGTCTTTTTTTTCGGAGTTCAAAATGTTTTTGTTGCATGCAGAAATGTAATTTCGTTTTCTCTGCAGGAGTTCATCAATTTCATAAATGCAACACATTATAGTTTGTTTATACATAGCATAAAGGCAAATAAAAACCCGTTGTATGCAGTGTTATTTCACTTTGTGGCTCCCAGTGTTTTCTTTTCTGTGGGAAATGGGTCCATATTGGCTCTTTCAGTGGTAAACGTTGCCGACCCCTGGTATAGGTAAAAATAAGCTGAATAAGGGTGATCAAAGGTTAAAAAAAGTAAAGGTTATGGAGCGAATCCAAAACAGTACTCACTCCATGAGCATCTCCAGCTGACTCTAAGCCCAATATATCCAAGGCAACATCCCTCCCTACATGAGGTGCTCTGCCTCAGCAAGGTAACATCCATCATCAGAAATCCCCACCAATCAGGCCAAGCCATCTTCTTGCAGCTGCCATTGGGCAGGAGGTACAGAATCCCGAAGTGTCTCATCATTGGGTTCAAGAACAGTTCCTCTCTTCAACCATTCTGTTATTGAATCAATCAGAACAGCCCTAATCACTACAGTTTAGCAACACCATGACCATTTAAATAGATTTTGTTTTATTGTTCTAATTGTGTTTGTTCTTGTCGAATAAATTAGATGTAACTTGTGTTTAATTTTTTTTCTTGTTTATGATTAAGCAATGCGATTTGCCTGTGATATTGCTGCAAGTAAATGTTTCATTGCATCTGTGTGTACGTGTGCATGTAACAAACTTGTCCTGACTTTCGACCTGATAACTTGTTGGGTTCTGAGGCTGGTTTGGGCCCCTTTGAGGTATCGTCATGGGACCACAAGTCTATAAAAGACTGAGGTCTGGAAAAACTCAACAACTGTGGTTCCTAGCCCAGCTGTACTCACGATGTAGGCAGAGAGCGAGCACAGGATGCCATGCAATGCCATTTGTTCAGTGGCTTCATTTCCTACACAGTGTTTACAATGCAAGTCAATAGCTGAACATTTCTCTTTGCACAAGAACGTAAGAAACAGGAGCAGGATTCACCCATCAAGCCTGTGGCCATTCAGTAAGATCACGGCTGATCTGATTGTGGAGTCATCTCCACCTACCTGCCTTTTCCTCGTAACTGCTAATTCCCTACAATACAAAATGTCTCTGTGTTTAATATATTTAATGAAGTAGCCTCTACTGGGCAGAGGATTCCACAGATTCACTACACTGGGAAAAGCAGTTTAACCTAATCTCCTTCCTAAATCTACTTTCTCAAATCTTTAGGCTCTGTCGCCTCTTCAGTCTCAGTTACCAGGGGAAACTACTTTCCTAACTCAAAGTGTAAAGCTCAAAGTAAATTCATTATCCAAGAGCATGTATAGCATCATATAGAGCCCTGAAATTCATTTTCTTCTGGATATTTTCAGTAAATACTAGAAACAGAATAGAATCGATGACAGACTACATCCAACAGGATGGACAATTAATCAATGTGCAAAAATACAATAAACTGTGCAATACAAAAGAGGAAAAGAAATAAGCAATGAATATCGAGAACATGAGATGAAGAGAGTCCATAGGTTGTGGGAACACTTTAGTGATGAGGCAAGTGAAGTTATCCCCATTGGTTCAAGAGCCTGATGGTAGAATGGAAATGACTGTTCCTGAACTTGGTGGTGTGGGTCCTGAGGCTCCTGTATCTGAGAAGAGAGCATGGACTAGATAATGGCGATTCTTGATGATGGTTGCCGCTTTCCGGTGACAGCACGCCATGTAGATGTGCTTACTTGTGGGGAGGACTTTACCTATTTCCATACCAAGCTGTGGTGCAACCTATCAATATACAGCTGTATCACCATACAGCTGTAGAAGTTTGTTAAACTTTTAGATGTCATGGCAAGTCTTTGTAAACTTTGAGGGAAATGGAGATGCTGCCATGCTTTTCTTTGTGATGGCAATTGCTTGTTGGGGCCAGGAATGGTCCTCTGAAACGATAACACCAAGGAAGTTAAAGTTGCTGACCCTTTCCACCTCTGATTTACTGACTCATGGACCTCTGGTATCCTCCTCCTGCAGTCAATAATGATCTCCTCGGTCTTACTGGCACTGAGCAAGAGGTTTTTGTTGTGGCAACGCTCAGCCAGATTTTCAGTTTCCTTCCTATATACTCGTAAGTATAAAGCAAGAAAAGTTATGCAGCTGTGCTGATGAGAATTATGGAGGAGATTTTGTTTCCAATTCAAACTGACTGGGGTCCACAAGTGAGGAAATCCAGTTGAACAAGAAGGTGCTGAGGCCTAGTTCTTGAAGACTTTGAATTTAGAGGGGATGATAAATTGAATGCTGAGCTGTAGTCATTGAAGAGCATCCTGATGCATTCATCTTCATTGTCCTCTATCTAATCTAACCCTTTCATAATTTTATATGTTTCTATATGATCCCATCTCACTGTTCTAAATTCTGAGTATAACCCCAGGTGACTCAATCTCTCTGGCTAGACCCCTCATCTCTGTAATCAACCTGGCCAACATCCTCTGTACTGCCTCTAAAACTAGTCTTCTTTTCTCAAGTACGGAGACGCTAGCTGCACACCATACTCCAAGAGTGGCCTTTTCTGTACCCTGTACAGTTACAGCAATAATGTCGCTGGTCAGTTCCTCTAGTATTCCATTTGCCTTCTTGATATGCTGTTACACCTGTAAGTCAACCATTCAAGATTCATGGACAAGCACTTCCAAGTCCCTCTCCATAACAGCTTGCTGCAGTCTTTCAGCATTTAAATAATGATCTGATCTTCTGTTTTTCCTTCCAAAGTGGATGGCCTTGCATTTGCCAACACACTGTGCCTGCCAAATCTTTGCCCTCTGAGAGCTGAGAGCATGGTGCAGGAAGGAAGGGTTCAGGTTTTTGGATAATTTATCTTTGCCCTCTGAGAGCTGAGAGCATGGTGCAGGAAGGAAGGGTTCAGGTTTTTGGATAATTCATCTTTGCCCTCTGAGAGCTGAGAGCATGGTGCAGGAAGGAAGGGTTCAGGTTTTTGGATAATTCATCTTTGCCCTCTGAGAGCTGAGAGCATGGTGCAGGAAGGAAGGGTTCAGGTTTTTGGATAATTCATCTTTGCCCTCTGAGAGCATGGTGCAGGAAGGAAGGGTTCAGGTTTTTGGATAATTCATCTTTGCCCTCTGAGAGCTGAGAGCATGGTGCAGGAAGGAAGGGTTCAGGTTTTTGGATAATTCATCTTTGCCCTCTGAGAGCATGGTGCAGGAAGGAAGGGTTCAGGTTTTTGGATAATTCATCTTTGCCCTCTGAGAGCTGAGAGCATGGTGCAGGAAGGAAGGGTTCAGGTTTTTGGATAATTCATCTTTGCCCTCTGAGAGCATGGTGCAGGAAGGAAGGGTTCAGGTTTTTGGATAATTCATCTTTGCCCTCTGAGAGCTGAGAGCATGGTGCAGGAAGGAAGGGTTCAGGTTTTTGGATAATTCATCTTTGCCCTCTGAGAGCATGGTGCAGGAAGGAAGGGTTCAGGTTTTTGGATAATTCATCTTTGCCCTCTGAGAGCTGAGAGCATGGTGCAGGAAGGAAGGGTTCAGGTTTTTGGATAATTCATCTTTGCCCTCTGAGAGCATGGTGCAGGAAGGAAGGGTTCAGGTTTTTGGATAATTCATCTTTGCCCTCTGAGAGCTGAGAGCATGGTGCAGGAAGGAAGGGTTCAGGTTTTTGGATAATTCATCTTTGCCCTCTGAGAGCATGGTGCAGGAAGGAAGGGTTCAGGTTTTTGGATAATTCATCTTTGCCCTCTGAGAGCTGAGAGCATGGTGCAGGAAGGAAGGGTTCAGGTTTTTGGATAATTCATCTTTGCCCTCTGAGAGCATGGTGCAGGAAGGAAGGGTTCAGGTTTTTGGATAATTCATCTTTGCCCTCTGAGAGCTGAGAGCATGGTGCAGGAAGGAAGGGTTCAGGTTTTTGGATAATTCATCTTTGCCCTCTGAGAGCTGAGAGCATGGTGCAGGAAGGAAGGGTTCAGGTTTTTGGATAATTCATCTTTGCCCTCTGAGAGCTGAGAGCATGGTGCAGGAAGGAAGGGTTCAGGTTTTTGGATAATTCATCTTTGCCCTCTGAGAGCATGGTGCAGGAAGGAAGGGTTCAGGTTTTTGGATAATTCATCTTTGCCCTCTGAGAGCTGAGAGCATGGTGCAGGAAGGAAGGGTTCAGGTTTTTGGATAATTCATCTTTGCCCTCTGAGAGCTGAGAGCATGGTGCAGGAAGGAAGGGTTCAGGTTTTTGGATAATTCATCTTTGCCCTCTGAGAGCATGGTGCAGGAAGGAAGGGTTCAGGTTTTTGGATAATTGGTCTTTGTTCCAGGGACATTGGGATCTGTTTCAAAGGGATGGTCTACATCTGAACCGGAGGGGTACTAACATTCTTGCAGGAGTATTTGCCAGTGCTGCTCGGGGGGGTTTAAACTAGATGTGCAGGGGGCAGGGATCCAGATCCAGAGGATTGGTCAGAAGGTGCATGGGGTTAAATGTGTACAAGGTTTGGGTGATCTTGAGAAGGTCATCAAAATTCAGGGTGCAATTTGCCTGATGGAAGTTCAAGGAGCTGGGTTAGGTACAGTAGACAGTGTTTTAAGCAAAGAGAGGAGGAATGGGCTAAGAATTCTATACTTGAATGCGCGTAGTGTCAGAAATAAGACAGATGAGCTTGAAGCTCAGATGAAAATGGGGAACTACGATATTGTTGGGATAACGGAAACATGGCTGCAAGGGGATCAGGCCTGGGAATTGAGTGTACCAGGGTATACGTGCTATCGTAGAGACAGAAATATGGGAAGAGGGGGTGGGGTGGCCCTGTTGGTGAGGAATGAGATTCAGTCCTTAGCAAGAGGTGACTTGGGAACAGGGGAAGTAGAGTCTGTGTGGATTGAGCTGAGGAACAGTAAGGGTAAAAAGACCCTAATGGGTGTTGTGTACAGGCCCCCAAACAGCAGCGTGGATATTGGGTACAAGTTGATTAGGGAGTTAACACTGGCATGTGCTAAAGGTAATGCAGTCGTTATGGGAGATTTCAACATGCAGGTGGACTGGGAGAATCAGGTAGGTGCTGGACCCCAGGATAGGGAGTTTGTGGAGTGTCTAAGGGATGTATTTTTGGAACAGCTTGTGCTTGAGCCAACCAGGAACGAGGCTATTTTGGACTTGGTGGTGTGTAATGAACAGGAATTGATAAGTGATCTTGAAGTAAAGGAGCCATTAGGAAGTAGTGATCATAACATGATAAGTTTTTATCTACAATTTGAGAGGGATAGGGGCAGATCAGAGTTGTCAGTGTTGCAATTAAATAAAGGAGACTACGGAGCCATGAGGGATGAGCTGGCCAAAGTTAAATGGGCGGATGCCCTGGCGGGAAAGACAGTGGATCAGCAGTGGCAGATATTCTTGGGCATAATACAAAAGATGCAAATGCAGTTCATTCCAATGAGAAGGAAGGATTCAAAGAGGGGGAAGGGGCCACAGTGGTTGACAAAGGAAGTCAGAGATTGTATAGCATTAAAGAAAAAGAAGTATGACAGGGCTAAGATGAGTGGGAATACAGATGATTGGGAAAGTTTTAAGGAACAGCAGATCTTAACTAAAAAAGCAATACGGAGAGAAAAAATCAGGTATGAGCTCAGTCTAGCCAGGAATATAAAAGGGGATAGCAAAAGCTTTTTTAGCTATGTGAAGAGAAAGAAGATTGTTAAGAACAATGTTGGCCCCTTGAAGAATGAATTGGGAGAAATTGTTATGGGAAACAGGGAAATGGCAACAGAATTTAATGCATACTTTAGATCTGTCTTCACCAGGGAGGACACAAGCAATCTCCCAGATGTATGGATGGGCCAGGGTCATAAGATATCAGAGGAATTGAGACAGATTGACATTAGGAAAGAAACTGTGATGAGTAGACTGGTAGGACTGAAGGCTAATAAATCCCCGGGTCCAGATGGTCTGCATCCGAGGGTTCTAAAAGAGGTGGCTCAGGAAATTGCGGATGCATTGGTAATCATTTTCCAATGTTCCTTAGATTCAGGATCAGTTCCTGAAGATTGGAGAGTGGCTAATGTTATCCCACTTTTCAAGAAGGGAGGGAAGGAGAAAACGGAGAACTATCGCCCTGTTAGCCTAACGTCAGTCGTGGGGAAGATGCTTGAGTCCATTATTAAGGACGAAATAGTGGCACATCTTGATGGCAGAAATAGGATTAGGCCGAGCCAGCATGGATTTACCAAGGGCAAATCATGCTTGACTAATCTGTTGGAGTTTTTTGAGGGTGTAACAAGGATGTTAGACGAGGGTAAGCCAGTGGATGTTGTGTACCTAGATTTTCAGAAGGCATTCGATAAGGTGCCACATAGGAGATTGGTGAGTAAAATCAGAGCTCATGGCATTGGGGGCAGGGTTTCAACATGGATAGAAAACTGGTTGGCAGATAGAAAGCAAAGGGTAGCAGTGAATGGGTGTTTCTCAGACTGGCTGGAGGTGACTAATGGGGTACCACAGGGCTCTGTATTGGGACCACAGCTCTTTATGATTTATGTCAACGATTTAGATGAGGGCATTGAAAATTATATCAGCAAGTTTGCTGACGATACTAAACTGGGTGGCAGTGTGACATGCGAAGAGGATGTTAGGAGAATACAGGGAGACTTGGATAGGCTGGGTGAGTGGGCAGATACTTGGCAGATGTCATTCAATGTGAATAAATGTGAAGTTATCCACTTTGGAAGCAGGAACAAGAGGGCAGAGTATTGTCTGAACGGTGTAGAGTTAGGTAAGGGAGAAATGCAAAGAGACCTAGGAGTCCTAGTTCACCAGTCAATGAAGGTGAATGAGCAAGTGCAACAGGCAGTGAAGAGGGCAAATGGAATGTTGGCCTTTGTTACAAGGGGAAATGAGTACAAGAGCAAGGATGTCCTTTTGCATTTGTACAGGGCCCTGGTGAGACCACACCTGGAATATTGTGTACAGTTTTGGTCTCCAGGTTTAAGGAAGGACATTCTGGCAATTGAGGAAGTGCAGCGTAGATTCACTAGGTTGATTCTGGGATGGCAGGGCTGTCTTACGCAGAGAGATTGGAGAGATTGGGCTTGTACTCGCTGGAATTGAGGAGATTGAGAGGGGATCTGATTGAAACGTTTAAGATAATTAAAGGATTTGATAGGATTGAGGCAGGAAATATGTTCCAGATGTTGGGAGAGTCCAGTACCAGAGGGCATGGATTGAGAATAAGAGGTCAGTTATTTAAAACAGAGTTGAGGAAGAGCTTCTTCTCCCAGAGAGTTGTGGAGGTGTGGAATGCACTGCCTCGGAAGACGGTGGAGGCCAATTCTCTGGATGCTTTCAAGAAGGAGCTAGATAGATATCTGATGGATAGGGGAATCAAGGGATATGGGGACAAGGCAGGGACTGGGTATTGATAGTGAATGATCAGCCATGATCTCAGAATGGCGGTGCAGACTCGAGGGGCCGAATAGTCTACTTCTGCACCTATTGTCTATTGTCTCACTTAACCTATCAATAACTCACTGCAGACTCCCTGTATCCTCTGCAAAATGTATTTTTCCACAATGTGATCAACAAGTTTAGATAACTTGGATACACTATACTTGGTCTTCTTTTACAAATTATTAATCAATATTATGAGCCATTGCAGGCTGACCCCTGTGACCCCATGCTCATTACTGATCGCCAACTGGAGAATATAGAACAGTACAGCCCAGGAACAGGGCCTTCACCCGACAATGTGTCAAATAGATTAAAATTAGTTACCAAATTACTTGCACCATGTCCATAAATTTCCATTTTCCTCAGTCATGCGCCTATCTAAATGCCTCTTATAATCTGTGATGTATCTGTCACTGCCGCCACTCCAGGCAGCACACGATAGACACCTCATATCTCCTTTGAAATGACTCCTTTTCACCTTGTGCATGCCCTCTGGTATTACATTATTATCCTAGGGGAAAAAAGATACTCTATGTCTCTCGTCACCTGATAAACCTCTATGAGATCTCTCTTCAGCTTCTGCAGCTCCAAAGAAAACAACCCACGTTTGTCTAACCTCTTGTTATAGCACATGCCCTGTAATTGAGGCAATATCCTGTTTAAACCCCTTCTTCATCCTCTCCAAAGCCTCAACATCTTTTTCCTATAATGGAGTGACCAAAACTGTATGCAGTACTGTAGATGCAGCCTAACTAGGGTATATAAAGTTGCAATATAACTTCCAAACTTTTGAACTCAACTTGGCACAAGAGTAGACCATGGACCAATGTATTAGAATGGGAATTGTGGCGGCTCATTTCCTAGCGTATGCGAACCGACTCACAATTAGATAGCCTACGGGGGTTTGCGAGCACAGAGCTTTGGAGCCTCTTCGCCATGGGGGGCCGGTTGACAGAGGCTTAAAAGTGAGGCTGAAGTTTTCGAATAAAGTTTTTCCTTCGACTGCAGTTACCGACTCCGTGTCGTAATTTTAGCGCTGTTTGTAGCACACCGCTACAATTGGTGACCCCGACGGTCCAAACGATTTTTGGACCAGAAATGACCGACGCCGCCTCTGTTCATGCGGTTTCGTTGACACTGCCGGGTTTCTGGACACAGCGCCCGGACCTATGGTTCCAGCAAGCCGAAGCCCAATTCCACGTTCGCCGGATCACCTCAGACGACACCCGCTACTACTACGTGGTGGGCTCCCTCGACCAGGACACAGCTGCCCGGGTCGCGGAGTTCGTACAGTCGCCCCCGGCAGACGGCAAGTACACGGAATTCAAAGCCCTACTCCTCAGGACTTTCGGACTCTCACGGCGCGAGCGGGCTGCCCGTTTACTGCACCTGGATGGCTTGGGCGACAGACCTCCATCGGCTTTAATGAACGAGATGTTGTCTCTGGCCGAGGGACACACAGGCCTCATGTTTGAGCAGGCATTCCTGGAGCAGCTGCCCGAGGACATACGCCTGCTGCTGTCCGACGCGGATTTCAGTGACCCCCGGAAGGTGGCAGCCCGGGCGGACTTGCTGTGGAACGCCAAAAAGGTGAGCGGGGCGTCCATCGCACAGATCTCCCAGCCACGCTCCCGGCAGCAAACCAGTCCAGGCCCGGCCGCAGAGCCCACTAACCCCCGGCCCAATGACCACTGGTGCTTCTACCACCAGCGGTGGGGCGCAGAAGCCCGCCGTTGCCGCCCGCCCTGCAAGTTCCCGGGAAACGCCAGGGCCAGCCGCCGCTGATGGCTACGGCGGCTGGCCATCGGGATAGCCTCCTGTATGTGTGGGATAGCAGGTCGGGACGCCGCTTTTTGGTCGATACTGGGGCTGAGGTCAGCGTTTTACCTCCGACAAGTTACGACACTCGCAGCAGGGCACCGGGTCCCCCCCTGAGGGCCGTGAATGGCAGCACAGTAAGGACCTATGGCACCCGTCAGGTGCAGCTACAGTTCGGCCCCAGCCAGTTCACGTGGGACTTCACACTGGCCGCCGTAGCCCAACCGCTTCTGGGTGCGGATTTTTTGCGGGCTCACAGCCTGCTGGTTGACCTGCCCAGGAAGAGACTGGTACACGCCGAGACCTTTCAGACGTTCTCCCTGGGCGCGGCCCAGTTGCCAGCCCCTCACCTCGGCTCCATCACGCTGTCCGACAACGACTTCACCAGGGTCCTGGCGGAGTTCCCATCGGTTCTGGCACCGCAGTTCACAGCAGCCATGCCCAGGCACGGCGTACAGCACCACATCCCGACACAGGGACCACCCCTCCATGCCCGTGCTCGGCGGCTTCCCCCGGACAAGCTCCGACTGGCGAAGGAGGAGTTCCAGAGAATGGAGGAATTGGGGATCATCCGGCGGTCCGACAGCCCCTGGGCTTCCCCCCTGCACATGGTGCCCAAAGCGACGGGGGGCTGGAGACCGTGCGGCGACTACCGCAGGCTGAACGAGGCTACCACACCGGACCGCTACCCTGTGCCGCACATTCAGGACTTTGCGGCAAACCTGCACGGCGCCCGGATCTTCTCCAAGGTCGACCTTGTCCGAGGGTACCATCAAATCCCGATGCATCCTGACGACGTCCCCAAGACGGCTCTCATCACCCCGTTTGGCCTCTTCGAGTTCCTCCGCATGCCGTTCGGCCTGAAGAATGCCGCACAGACGTTCCAGCGGTTAATGGATGCGGTGGGACGGGACCTGGACTTCGCGTTCATCTATTTGGATGACATCCTCATAGCCAGCGGCAGTCGTCAGGAGCATCTGTCCCACCTCCGTCAACTCTGCGCCCGACTGAGTGAGTACGGTCTTACAATCAACCCTGCCAAATGCCAGTTCGGACTTGATACCATTGACTTCCTGGGCCACAGGATTACTAAAGACGGGGCAACCCCTCTGCCCGCTAAGGTAGATGCGGTCCGCCACTTCCCCCGACCCACCACGGTCAAAGGCCTTCAGGAATTCGTAGGTATGGTCAATTTCTACCGCCGCTTCCTCCCTTCAGCTGCCCGGATCATGCGCCCCCTGTTCGCCCTGATGTCGGGTCCGAGCAAGGACATTACCTGGGACGAGGAGTCCGCCGCCGCTTTCGTTCAAACGAAGGAAGCTTTGGCGGACGCCGCAATGCTAGTACATCCCAGAATGGACACCCCTACCGCCCTCACAGTGGACGCATCAAACACGGCAGTCGGTGGGGTGCTGGAGCAGCTCATCGCAGGTCGCTGGCAACCCCTGGCGTTTTTCAGCAAACACCTGCGGCCACCCGAGCTCAAGTACAGTGCTTTTGACCGGGAACTGTTGGCGCTCTACCTGGCAATCCGGCATTTCAGGTACTTCCTAGAAGGTCGGCCCTTCACCGCGTTCACGGACCACAAACCGCTTACCTTTGCGTTTACGAAAGCATCCGACCCCTGGTCATCCCGCCAGCAACGCCACCTGTCCTACATCTCTGAATACACAACGGATGTCCGGCACGTCTCGGGTAAGGACAATGTCGTGGCGGATGCGCTCTCTCGCCCTACCGTTCATGCCCTTTCCCAAGGGGTAGACTTTGAGGCACTGGCAGAGGCACAGCAGGTAGATGAGGAGATTCCGAGTTACAGGACTGCAGTCTCTGGTTTGCAGCTCCAGGACCTCCCCGTGGGCCCAGGTGAGAGGACCCTGCTCTGTGACGTCGCCACCAACCAGCCCCGTCCGGTCGTCCCCGCAGCCTGGCGGCGACGTGTTTTCGACTCCATTCATAACTTGGCGCATCCCTCCATCCGGACAACTGTCCGGATGGTTTCCAGCAGGTTCGTTTGGCACGGACTCCGCAAACAGGTCAGTGAATGGGCCAGGACGTGCATGCACTGCCAGACGGCCAAGGTGCAGCGGCACACCAAAGCCCCACCGCAGCAGTTCCATCCCGCCCACCGGCGTTTCGACCACATTCATGTGGATATCGTGGGCCCCCTGCCAGTGTCGCGCGGAGCGCGTTACCTCCTGACTATCGTGGACCGGTTCACAAGATGGCCAGAGGCGGTCCCGCTCACCGACACCACCTCCGAATCTTGCGCCCGAGCCCTGATCGCCACCTGGATATCCCGCTTTGGTGTACCAGCCCACATTACCTCCGACAGAGGCGCCCAGTTCACCTCCAGCCTGTGGTCAGCTATGGCCAGCCTTTTGGGGACTCAGCTGCACCACACCACTGCCTACCACCCACAGTCGAACGGGCTAGTGGAGCGTTTCCACCGTCACCTGAAGTCGGCCCTCATGGCCCGCCTGCGAGGAGCCAACTGGGCGGACGAGCTTCCCTGGGTCCTTCTCGGCATCCGCACAGCGCCCAAGGACGACCTGCACGCCTCGTCGGCCGAGTTGGTATACGGCGCGCCCCTGGCCGTCCCCGGGGAGTTCCTACCAGCCCCGAGGGGGCAAGAGGAAGAACCCGCTGCAGTCCTGGGCAGACTTCGCGAGAAGCTTGGTAACCTGGCCCCCATACCCACTTCACAGCATGGGCGGCACCCGACCTGCGTACCCAAAGACCTACGGAACTGTAAGTTTGTGTTTGTACGAAGGGGCGGGCATCGGCCACCGCTGCAGCGGCCATACGAGGGGCCGTTTACGGTGCTCCGGAACAACGGGTCCACGTTCGTGCTGGACGTTGGGGGGAAGGAGGAGGTTTTCACGGTGGACCGCCTCAAGCCGGCCCATGTGGACCTGGCGCAACCGGCCGAGTTTCCGGCGCCTCGGCGCAGAGGCCGACCTCCCAAGCAGGTTCTGGCCCAGGCTGTGGACATTGGGGGGTGTATCGCCGGTTCTGGGGGGGGGTTATGTGGCGGCTCATTTCCTAGCGTATGCGAACCGACTCACAATTAGATAGCCTACGGGGGTTTGCGAGCACAGAGCTTTGGAGCCTCTTCGCCATGGGGGGCCGGTTGACAGAGGCTTAAAAGTGAGGCTGAAGTTTTCGAATAAAGTTTTTCCTTCGACTGCAGTTACCGACTCCGTGTCGTAATTTTAGCGCTGTTTGTAGCACACCGCTACAGAATCAGAATTAAAATATTTGGCCACCGATAAGTCCTAATTGTGGCGAATGGAGCAGAGGTGCTTGACAAAGCAACCTCCCAATTTATGAGGGGTCTCATCAACGTAGAGGCTGCTGCATTGGGAGCACTGGACACAATTAATGACCTCGGTACATTCACAGGCCTTCTGCACTCAAAGTTAAATTTTCCATCTTTAGGTCATTGCTGCCAGTCAGTGACTTTGATTTTGGCTCATTTCTCACCCACTAGTACAGCTTGACCAGCTGAACATTTTCAGACTGGCCCAATAACCCATAGTCTTACACAAGCATTGTTATTGTCTTGTCCCATCTATCCCTCATGCTGCCTTCTTTGCAAGGTTTACTATCATTTTTATCGCTCCCTATTTGACCTGAAACATAAACTTCAACACAAGGAAATCTGCAGATGCTGGAAATTCAAGCAGCGCACACAAAATGCTGGTGGAACGTAGCAGGCCAGGCAGCATCCACAGGAAGAAGTACAGTTGGTGTTTCGGGCCGAGACCCTTTGCCAGGACTAACTCAAACATAAACTTGGGTTGAGTTGGTTTCCAATCTTGGCAATTATCTTGCAAACATTTTGTCACTGTGTAAGGAGAAATTGTCAGTGTGCTATTGATTCAGGTGTGTCTTCTGAATGCTTGATGTTTACATACTTTTCAATCAGCGGATTAGATGTCCATTTCGGAAAGTTGTGATGTGGGAGGAAGTCTTGCTGCCGTTGGCTGTGTGGTGAGCTTCGTGCGTTGTAGTCTGGAACTTTGCCCACATTGGCTCCTAAATAAGATCAAGGTTTACATTTGTTTACAGAATTGTTCTCAGAAAACCACGCCTCTGGAAATTCCCTTGTATGCTGCGTGTTCACTTGCACCATGACTTTCACTGATGCCCCTCTTGATCTTCATGGGAAACGACTAGGGAGAGTTGATCATCCCACTTTACAGCCAGTTGATGTTCATGGATCCTTGTAGATAGCTTCCTTCCAGTTTGGCCAATGTAATTTTGCTGCAGTCCCCGCACTGGATGTTGTAAACCAAATTGGTTTTGTCCTAATAGCTTAGTTTGTTCAACCAAGTTTCTGAAATGATGTACAATCAGCTAATTGAAAAGTATATAAAGACCAAGCATTTGGAGAACACACTGCAGTCAACAGTGTATGAATTATTTCTCCTTGCATGGCGACAAAACATTTGCAAGTAAATTGCCAAGATCAGAGAACAACTCAATCCAACCATCAACCACCCGAACCTCACATCTTCCAAATTATTTCCAACATTAACTTACTCTTTCCATAGATGCTGCCTGACCTGCTGAGCGTTACCAGTATTTTCTGATTTATTACAGATTTTCAGTATCTGCAGGGCTTTCTTTTGTATATGCTCTCACTCTGTCAGCTCATGGTGGCTGGCTTTCTTTGCTCTTCTAATACAGTAAAGAGCAAAAATGGAAATTTCTAATCCTTCAATTACCTACAATTTTTAGTTAAGCAAATCTTGAAATTCATGAATATTTAAAATTTAAGTGCTCAATAATATAGCACACAAACCGGCCTTTTGGCTCAACTTGTCCATACTGACTGAGGTACCCACATTAGCCAATTTCATTTGCCTGCTTTTGGCTCGTATTCCTATACACTTTTCCTCTCCATGTACTTATCCAAATGTATTTTAAATGTTGCTTAAATATCACTACAGCACATCATCTGTAGCTACAAGTCTGAACCCTCCCACAGATGGGAAATGCTGGTCTTGTGCATGAGCGATGATATAAAAATAATTGTAAACCTTGCAAAGAAGGTAGCATGAGGGATAGATGGGACAAGACAATAACAAGGCTAGTGTAAGACTATGGGTTATTGGACCAGTTTGAATATGTCCAGCTGGTCAAGCTGTACCAGTGGGTGAAAAGTGAGCCAAAATCAAAGATCACTGACTAGCAGCAATGACCTAAAGCTGGAAAATTTGACTGAGTGCAGAAGGCCACTGTATGTGTAGATAGGATAGTGTTGCTCAAGTTTGCATTGGGCTTTACTGTAACAGCACATGATAGGACAAGCTGGTAGGTCAGTGTGGTACGTGGTATCAGTGGCAAGCAGCTGGAAACTCAGGATTGCTCCTATAAGCTCAATACAAGTGTTCTGCAAAGCAAATCCCGAAGTTCTTTTGGGCAATTTCTCCTCTAGAAAAGAAAACCCAAAGAAGTTCATTAGATCAGATTTTGGAGTGGGCTAAATTGCTGCAATATACATGTGAAGTGGCCTTAAAATGTGAAAGAAATAATTCCAGTGTCTTCAACTGGGCTGAGTTTTGTTCCTCTGGCAGAATAATTTGTTCAGGAACATCAACTTGTCGATGTACTTTGTGGAAAAGCAGACACACAGACACAGACACATGAAAATTGTATTCAAAACAATTGTATTCTGTGGTTTTTGCAGGTGATAGTCTAAGCAATGTGATGATAAGTTTGGCAACTCTAGAATAAATATAAACCTCAAGTTTGAATAAATTCTCTTCAAGTCGTTTATGCAAAACAAGCTTCAAAAATAGTGGGTATGTGAAATTGTCATTATAGAGATTGCATCAGACTTCAGTGTCAGTTAACTGGCTGCCAAAAGTCATACGGTTCCAAGAAGTTGTAGGGAAGTTGCATCCACTAAGTTGCTAATATTTTAAGGATAAAAGATTTTGAAATGGACTTTATTGATTTCAGTCGTATCCCTGATGTGTGGTATCACTGGCAAAGATAGAATACACAAATATTGTCAGATTATAAGAATATATTTCAGTGAAAGTGTCCTACCCAATTATTGCTGGATGTTAAGATGCTGTGTTTTGGAAGGCACCTAGCATTGGTTAGTAGTAATGGAAACTCAGCCCAGCTTCCTGCAATATCATATATTTTTGGTTGGTGTCTGCCACATTTCTTATTGTTGTTTGTTTATTTTGCATTCTTTGCACTCCTAAACAAGTAAATTAGATTAATAATCTGGAGATAAAAGTTCAAATCCCGTAATGGCAGCTGGGAAAATTTAAAAAAAAACAAAATAATCTTGAATTAAAAAGAACATTTTTTGTGAGAAATCCTCATTTGATATACTTTGAAGGAACGTTCTTCTGCCTGAGTATATGAACTGTGGTACAGTGAAATATCACACAGCAGCACGTACATCCACCCTGATGAGCAGCTTGGAGAGGTTTCTCATGATGCATAACAACTTGTGGCTGGCCACCAATCAGGATTCTGCCATCACAAACACTTAACAACAGATGCCATTTGTTGCATACGTCCAGATGTTCTTCATTGACTACAACTCAGCATTCAACGTTATCATTTTCTCAAAACTAAGCTCCAACACCTGGACCTCAATACCTTGTTTTGCAACTAAACCCTCAATTTCCTCATGGATTGTCAACAACATCTTCTCCACACTCGCCATCAGGTCAGGTACACCACAAGTCTGTGGGTTTAGCCCCCTGCTCTACTGACTTTATTGTGACTTTAATACTGACTAGAATTGTGTGACTTGGTACAGCTCCAATGCCATATTTAAGTATGCTGATGACATCACTGATATTGGCTAAATCAAAGGAGGTGACACATCAGTGCTCTTTCATGTTGACTGACATTTAGAATTACTCAGTACTCTAGGGCACAGGCATCTGGGCTGGAAAGTTCAACATCCATCACAGAAACACTTGTGAGCTTTTGTGCTGGTTGAACTCAAAAGGACAGATGAGATCTGTGGCTAATAGATGAAAAATGAAATTGATTAGATTCCCACTAAATAACCCAAACTGCATGATCCCTGACAGTGTCAGTAGGAATGATCAACCTTGCAGAGCCACAGACCCATTTGAAAACATTATTCATCTATAATTATGACTCTAACCAAAGACTAAATGGGTTCAGTCCATGGCACACCTGGAGGTGAGGAACCATCTTGGTGAAGCTACATTTGAAATCTGTGCTAAGCAGTGGAGGCAGTCTGTCACAGGTGGAGCTAAGCAAATGCCGAACCAAAGCTCTGCAGTCCTGCCACATCCAGTGGGGATAAACAAATCAGGGAGCAGAAGAAAGCACTTGATGAACACTTTCACCCTCAGTGATGACCTGGCCCACCACAAGAGCGAGGCTGATACTGGTCAAAGGGTTGACTAGGGGGTGTTACATCTTATCCACTTCCTGACACAGTTAATCTGTTTATTCATGTGCTTCCCGAGAAAGCTGAGTGCACTGGATATAGAAAAGCACTGGCCTTGACAACATTCCAGTGTTGTTTGGTGTCGCCTTCTCTGTAGCTGTTTCTGAGGTGTGGGGGAAGGAGAATTTGTCTTGATATGCCTCCGACCTTGATGCTTCCATCACTGTAATAGTGATCATTGATACAGGTGTCAGGCAGTTCTTGTTTACTCAGATCTTGTTATTGGCTTCTCAGTTTAATTTTCACCAGGGTCACCTGGTTCCAGACACTATTTTGTGCTAATGTGATCATCAGCAATAAGGTAAGAGTGTCCCAGCAGCATTTCAGTGTTGACTTTTTAAAAAATTGTTTGTTCGAATCATATGGGATTCACAGAATGAACCAGCATTTAATTGTCCTTGCATAATTGCTGCTGGGAAGATGGCTTATTGAATTGCTGCTGTTTCGTGTGGGTATGGCCACAATGATGATTGAAGTCAGCGAGCAATGATAATTGGGAAGGGTGTGGTATAATTCACGACTGCTGAATATCCAAATAAGACTTTTGTGATTGTTGGAAGCAAATCATCCCAATTCCAGCACATGAATTCTCCTGTAATGTCCCTGTCCCAGCCTTTTTCAGCTGTTCATCAGTGAACTTCCGTGCATGGCTAAAATCATCTGGATTTGGAGGGGTTGGGATGAGGGATGTATATTAATTAGTAGCAATTAGCATGCTTTACAACGCTAGCAGTTCCCACTGCTGTCTGTAAGGAGTTTTTCACTCTCTGTGTGACCATGTGGGTTTTATCCTCCCACAGTCTAAAGACGTACATACAGGTTAGGGTTAGTAAGTTGTGAGATTGCTCTGTTGGTATTGGGTGCAGTCATCGTGGCAATTCTTGCCAGTACCTCCAGCACATCCTCAGGCTCAAACATTTGTCACAATTTGTTTCAATGAACATGTGACAAATAAAGCTAATCCTTATCTTTAGAGGCTTAATTAAACCAAACTGAAAAATGCCGAGGTGACTAATGCAGTTCAGGGTACTGAAACTCTGGCTGTTGACTTGATCCCTGTCTCCTGAAAGCCATTATGGCATCTGCAAGACTTAAGTTGATGGAATACTCGCCCCTTATAGTGCAGATCGAATAATATTTTAAGAAGCTTGTTCCTATCCAGGTCTGGCACAACTCCTCAGACATTCCTGTCTCCATCACTGGCATGTAGCATTTGCTGTCTGTACCATCTTCACAATGCATCACAGCATCTCTTAGTCAGCATTTTCCAAACTTGAACCCTCTGCCTCCTAAGTGAGAGTAGCAATCACATGGTAACACCATCACCTCCATGTTCAACTGCTTTTGATTTCCCTTCCTTCCCTTCATCCTTCTGGCAATTTAACTATTTTTCATGATGTTCCTGAAAGTTCACATCTTTCGTGAAGCATCTTTGGTGATTTGCCAATCTACTTGTTTAAGTACATTTATTATCAAAGTCGGCATTCTATGTACAACCTTGAGGTTCCATCTTATTACAGGTAGCCACAAAGCAAAGAAACCCAATAGAGCTTATTTTTTTTTAAAAGACCATCAAGCACCCAATGTGTGGATAAAGAACAAGTCATGTTAACAATAAGAAGTAAACAACTAACACTTAAAATTAATGTTCATGAAAGTGAGTCCACAGCCTGTTCATCGCTGCAGCCAGTCCAGGGGCCTGTTGGTTGCAGGCCATAGCTTTGTTCAGCACAGAGACGAGTAAACCTCATGGGGCTGCAAGCTGAACACTGGCCTGTCCCTCACCTCTTTGCCTCTGGCCCTGACAGCTCGACCTTTTCAATCTGGCCCTGTGCTTAAATTGACCAAACATCACCTCATTCCTCACTCCCTCTCTGGCCCCTCCTCCAGGCCCTGCTGCCTCGATTTGGCCCAGACCCAACTTTTTCAATCTGGTCCTGTGCTTAAATCAGCCAAACATTAACTTGTTCCTCACTCATTCTCTGGCCCAGGCCCTGCCACTTCAACTTGGCCCCACTTCTGTTCCAACAATTGCTGTCAGAAACACACTGAGTCTCAGCAATTTGCAGAACGGTAAACTTTATTTTTCGAGTCTGCAGAGTCGGACCCAACCAGCTCCTGCTAGATTGAGTGCCGAATTACACTTTGCACAGTTTTTTATACCCTACATTCTTCTTTAATCTCATTACAAAATTACAAATGTGATTACCCCTTTGGCCCACTTATCAGCCTCAGCGCATTAACACCGTTATTGTTCAACCGTTAAGCATGTCTTCCCGTTACCCGTATCGCTTCTTTAATCAGCAAGCTATTGTTTCATCCTGATTTTGCAAATTGGTTTATACGTTGCCCTGCAAGTTGCTTTGCACGTTCTTTCTGTGTCAGCACATTCTAAATGGACTCCTTAAGAATCATTTCTCTCAATTGCCAAACATCGGGTCGTTCCTTTCTTTCAGGCCTGGTCCCAACAGCCTCGAGTCGGCCTGCTCCTGTCACGCTGTAAACTTGCTGCACCTTCGAGCCTCCAGTTCATACCGCAAAAAATGCCAGGTCATAGAGATGGCTCAAAAGCACAACTCTGAAAAGAACTTGAAGGCTATTGAATGCTGTGATCTTTGCTCAGAAAAAGTGTGATTAATAGTTACTAGATTTGCTTGCTGCTGGTTAGGTGTCAGTCACAGTGTCTCACCAGTGCCAACTTGAAGCTCTGTGTTCATTGTCCCTGTGAAATGCCTTGGGAACTTTTCCCATACTGTCTAAATCCTAATTATGATTCCTCCCGTTTCCACCCTTTTTCTCCCTTTTCCAAAGGACCAGCCTCCTCCCTGTGACAATCTGTTAGCGCTGCATGTGCTTCTTTTCATGTTACAGCTGGTTGCAGTGGATACAGAGAAAAGGAGCTGAAGAGCAGCAAACCAATGCAGTAGATGCAAACTTGTGACCTTTTATGTGAGCCGTCTTGAAGGAATTCTTCTGTCTTTAATCATGGTTGCTTTTTTTTAGCCCATTTTGAATAGTTAGCTGTCACTTATGCTGTTCAAACTCACAGATGATATGTCTGTTTTCTGAAGTTTTATTTAAGACTGCTTACTGCTATTGTTAATTGACTACTGTAAATTACCTCAATGCTGTGGGCCAGTGGTGGATGTTTGAGGGGAGTTCCCCTGTTTGCACTCCAGCAGAATCATATTTGCATTGAATCCACGGCACCAAAGCATCTTTACATTTCCGAGCACAGCAAAAAGAATCTATATTCCTTTCAGAAATGCAGATTGCAGCTCTAACACTAGATAGGAGAGAATGTGGATAAGTCTAAACTAGGAAAGTGTGTGTCAATTTGGTAAAAATTATTTATATTGATTGAGATACAGCATTGAATAGGTCCTTCGAGTCTCACCGCCCAGCATATCTCCAATTTAGTTGTAGCCTAATCAATTTAGTGAGAAATTAATCTACCAACTGGTACGTCTTTGGACTGTGGGAGGAAACCAGAAGCCCACGCAGTCATGGGGAGAAGGTACAAGCTCCTTACAGGCAGTGGCTGAAATTGAATCTGGGTCACCTATACTGTAAAGCACTGTGCTAACCACTACTCTACCGTGCTGGCCATAATGTAAGCTCAGCCTATAGGTCCTAGATCTGTTCAGCTCTACTTCCCAACAGCCAGGGTCAGCGTGATTGTGTAGTGGTTAACACAATGTAATGACAGCGCTAGCGACTCAGGTTCCACTCCATTGTCTATGAGGAATTTGTGCGTTGACCCTGTGCGTGGATTTTCTGCAGGCGCTTCGGATTCCTCCCGCACTCCAAAGACTTGTGGGCCAATAGGGTAATTGGTCACATGGGTGTAATTGTGCGACACAAGCTTGTCGTGAAGGAAGGGCCTGTTACAATATGTATCTCTGAAATAAAAAAAATTAAAAACTGATATTATTGTCTTCTCACTGGATTGCTAAACAGAATTGTGCAATACTTGATTTTTAAGATTTTGTAGAGTAAAAAATTGCAGTTATTTGGGTGTTCCAAAATGCTCAGATTCTGTATACAATATTTTGAAATACATTTACCGGTGGGAACATGTAGTGAAAGTGACGTATTTGGTCTCAAATCTTCATAAGCATTGAATGCAAATCCTACATGTTGGCTTTTCTCCCTCTCTAAAGAGAACAAGGAAGCACTACACATAAATAGAGTTATCAAAGTCAAAGCCAGCTGGGATAAGGAGTAACAAACAGCGCAGGGTGTATACTTGGATTTCAAAAGCGAGGGAATGACTAACTTGCTCCCGAGGCATGTCTGGGCAAATCCCGTTGGAATGAATGACTGTACCATACGCAGCTGTTGAGTAACAACTGGTGGTAGGGGTTGGATGTATGCAAAGATGTCACATCCATTTGCCAAAGTCCATTTTGTGGTGCTAGTGTGTCAGTGGTCTCACTAGATGTGACTAATTCTTGATCCAAATGCAGTCTCTGATTTCCTGCCCTCCGTGAGATTTTCTTTTGTGTACGTGGCTGAACTATTTCTTTATGAAGTTATTCTCCAGTTCCCAGAATAAAGCTGCTGACTTAATCTGTGTACCTGTGCCAGATTTGCCACTCTATTGCCTATGAGGTGATGGCAGTTTATGGATAAACTGGATTACTAAATGATTTTTTTTTCCATTTAAAAATAAATTCAGGCAGATTAATTTTATTGCTTATTGTTGAGTTGTCACTCAGTTAATTTTCCTGGGATACAAGTCATTCAAGTTGAATATTATTTGTGACTTTTAACAGTGGGTGTGCTTGAGTCCCTTGATCTTGGGTCATTGACATAAGAACTGGCAGAGATTCACTGGGTGAAGGATAACAACTTTAAGCACAAAAGAGTCCAGTTTTGGGTTGATGTCCTACTGTTGCAGGGGTGAACAGTGAACAAAACAGGCTCATGGTCTTGGAAGGACTATAAATTATCTCCTGAGCTTGTGCTTGTTTTTCCCTACTCATCAAGACTTCTTCAAGGAGCGGTGCCTCAGGAAGGCCATGTCCATCATTAAAGACTCCCACTATCCTGGACATATCCTCTTCTCATAGTTATGACCAGGAAGGAGGTACAGAAGCCTGAAGGCATACTCTCAGCGATTCAAGAACAGCTTCTTCCCTCTGCCATCCAATTTCTAAATGGACATTGAACCCATGAACACTCCCTCACATCATTTATTTCTGTTTTTGCACTACTTATTTTAACTTTAATATACATATACAACTATAATTCACTTTTTTTTCTATATTTATTGTGTACTGCTGCCACAAAGTTAACAAGTTTCATGACATGTGCTGGTAATATTAAATCTGATTCTGAAAAGTAAGATGGAAATCTTACTAAGATGGAAATCCAGTAGCTGAATGAATTTGTAATCATTTGGGAGGATCCTTCATCTGCATCTCAGAATATCACCTAGGAGAGCTCTGTTGAGCTAAAACTGCATGTCTGGGACTTCTTCAGAAAGAGGAGATTTGATTGTGTAATAGGTGTTTACAAACTGGTTTGGCTTGCTTCATCTTGTTGTTGGAGTGTCAAAGCCACACAGCTTAATGTTCACCCAGATCTGAGGGGGCAAGAATTTACTGGCATAGATGTTGGCACAAGTGGCAAAGTGAAGAAAGGTGCTCAGAAAGTTCCAGCCACCTGGATCCCCTTGTCAATTGCCAGGGCTCTGCACAGGGAGATTAACGAATCCTAGAAACTGTCAGTGAACGGATAAACATAATGAAGAATTCCTGAAGATGGTAAGTCAAGAAGTAAAAGTCACTAGAATATTTAAGTGTGTCCAGGTCACGTGTATGAGATTAGCACAATAGAGAAATAACTTGTTCAAATTAATATAAAATATTGAAAAGTTCAGTTGGAGGTATGGCCACTTGCACAGTGATTAAGAGCTGGAGAAGAGGTCAGCGTAGCATGTCATTTTGAAGCCCATTTTCAAATGACTTTTCAAATGCAATATAAATAGTTCATGAAAATCTAGAATTGAAAATGTTATTATGCATTAAAACTCACTGAATTACTACTGCAGCTAAGAGCTCTACCTGTCATCAAAGGCGATGCACATTGAAGTGTAAAGTGCAAATTATGCCACTTCTTGGCCCTTATCTTGATTATTCAAGTTAAGTCCATGTAAATTGAGGTGTTGTGGCAACCCACTTCCCAGCGCACTCGAACCGGCTCACAAAGTCGCGTGCGTCGGTATTGAGGCAGGTCCCAAAGAGGGCACCAAGCCTGCATCACCAGCAAGGGGAAAAGCCCATGTGCGGGATGGGACTGTGAATATGCGCCCCCTACAGCATTCCCGCCCGGGGAGGGCGGGACTAGGAAGGCTTTAAAGTGAGGCCGCAAAGTTTGAATAAATCTCTTTTGCAACAGCAGCTCATCGACCGTGTCGTTATTTCAGTGCTGTGTGTAGCACACCGCTACAATTGGTGACCCCGACGGCCCAAACGATATTTGGACTGGAGCTGAACAACGCTGCATCTGTTCATGCAGTTTCATTAAAACTGCCAAGCTTCTGGAAGCTGCGACCTCACCTGTGGTTCCAGCAAGCAGAGGCCCAATTCCACATTTGGCAAATAACCTCGGATGCCACACATTACTACTACGTGCGGAGCTCCCTTGGCCAGGAGACAGCCGCCCAGGCTGAGGAGTTCATACAATCACCCCCAGCGGACAGCAAATACATAGAATTCAAAGCCCTGCTCATAAGGACTCTCACGGTGCGAGCGAGCTGCCCGCTTACTGCACCCAGATGGTTTGGGGGACAGGCACCGCGGCGTAGAGGCAGACCTCCCAAACAGAGTCCGACCCAGACTGTGGACATTGGGGGGTGTATGGCCGGTTCTGGGGGGGGGGTGGGGGTGGGGTTATGTGGCGACCCACTTCCCAGTGCACTCGAAACGGCTCAGAAAAGTGGCGTGCGCCGGCATTGAGGCAGGTCCCAAAGAGGACGCCAAGCCTGCTTCACCAGCAAGGGGGAAAAGCCCGCGCGTGGGACAGGACTGTGAATATGTGCCCCCTACAGCATTCCTGCCCGGGGAGGGCGGGTTCAGGAAGGCTTTAAAGCGAGGCCACGAAGTTTGAATAAATCTCTTTTGCAACTGCAGCTCACCGACTCCCATGTCGTTATTGTAGCGCTGCGTGTAGCACATTGCTACAGTGTCACATGCAAACATCAACTTAAAAATGCCCTGCCATAGCCTGAACTCTTAAGAGCAGTCGACAGCATTGCTAGCTGCTGGAAGAAACAAAGCATCCTCAGCCTCGTCCACCTGTATGTTGGAACCAAGTTCATTGTTGTCTTCTACTGTGGACTCAGTAATAACAAAGGTGCATATCTTATTCCCTGTCTTGGTTGAAACATGCACTTTCATAGTCATAGTATTAGTAGCTCTGATGCCAAAAGCTTTCCTGCTTGGTGCATCACAAGCACCCAGTGAGGATTGAGGAGCACCATACCTGTTATGTAGTCTTCAGTTCGCTTCATAAAAAAAGTCTGCATTTCAACACTTGAAGGTTTTTTATTGTTTTCTCTTGCAAATCTTGGACAAGTGAAGTTGTAAAACCACAAACCTCATATTAATGTTCATGCTCTCACAAAGGAGTTGTATATAGAGGATTTGGGGAAAAAATGTCTGAAAAGTTATGGGTATTCTAAAAAGAGAGTCGTTTTTTGTCCTCTTGCTTGAATAGTTTTCAACCAAGAGTCACCAAAATAAAGACACTTGATGTCACAGAGTATTGGGCTTTTGTAACCAGTTTTGTCTTTGACAGTGATAAATCTTGGAAGGAGCTCATCCCATTTTGTTTAATAAAACCGAGTCTCTTCAATATTTGAATTTGCCTGTTAATAGAATGTATGAATGCATTTATTTTGTTTCTTAGCTACTTGTTTATTCCCATGAGCTGCTGAAAACTAATGTGTGAATTTTAGATATAATGCCATTCCTCCAATAGGCATTAAAAGAAAACATTGTGCTCACTTGAAGTATTTAAACATTCTGAAATATTTTGATATTGCTCTGAGCAGCATTGCAAAATGGAGTTATTAATAATTACTGGTGTAATATATTCTGTGTTTGTGAAATACACAAATTATTCCAAAAGCAGCATCCCTGAGCTGACTGATGGTGCAGAGGCATTTGCACTGGACTTCGAGGCGAGTAGTTCTGGGTTCAAATCTGGCCAGCTGCTTGCTCGTTTTCTGTCTGTGCTGGGTTGAGTATCGAGCTGGCATCTCAGCCTTGTTTAAAAAAAAACAACAGATGCTATAAGAAATGTCAAAGCTGCTGCCTGATGCACCACAAAGTGCCGAGAGGAACAGCAGCAATAAAATAATGTGCCTAATAGCTGAAAGTTAGGGAGTTAGATCCTTAGGTAGTTTAATTGCCACTCGCTGTTTTATTGTAGCTTGGAACATGCCTGTGGGAGTCAACATACTGATTTGCGGCCAGGCACATAAGAGATGATTGGGAGTATGTGTGCCACTTGCAAGTTATTAAGCTTAGTGTAAGCTGAAATGGTAGTAGTTTATCTGATAGTGATAGGGGTACCACTCACTTTATGGGATAGCCCATTATAATTTTTGACAAGCACTTGAACTACTAAGGCAGTGAGGGCTATGGACCTAATGGGAGTAAATGGTATCTTAGTAGATGGGGGCATTAATTGGTTTACACTTAGAGGACTGAAGGTCCTGTTTCTGTACAATAAGACTCTTATGACAGTAGAGTTGAATTTTCTCTAAAAACTAAAAGTTGTCTGTTATATAAAGAAGAACATTCTTAATAAAAATATATGTGCAAAGAACTTTTACATTCATGACGGTTAATTGAGTAGTTAAACATTTAAAGAAAAAGATAACATCACACTATTGCCACTCATGTGGCTCCCTGAGGTGGTTCATCTTTCATTGTTTGAGGGGCTTCCTCACGCAAGCCCCCTCCTCTGTGCGGTAACAAAAGGGGACTAGATTGTGGTCCTTACCCCCTAGAGCCTTAGCAGTGGCAACACTGAGCTTCTGTGTACCCCTCAGCAAGTCCTTCTGCAGTCTGGGCTGTGCTTATTTGCAGCATTTCCTTAGAGAAGTCTCACTCAACTAGACCAGTAAGTCTTGAGTAGACCAGAGGGACATCTTTCACAGAGTTGATGGCCTTCCAGCTGCATGTGATGTCTGTCTCAGTATGAGTCCGTGGGAACAGCCTGTAGATCAGAGACCTCTGTTACACAGCTGAATGAGCTCAGTCCCTTGATTCCTTCTCCACACTCTCCTCTGCAAAGGGGTGGGTAACCCCATCTTCTCCAACACAGCTGTTCCAAGGACAGGTTACATGGTGGGTGGTCTGTTAACTCTACAGGAAGCTTCTGACTGGTGTGGGTGGGGGTACTGCCAGCCAGGTGAGGTTTTAGAGCTTCTTGGTCAGATCTGGTGGTGAGATGATCTTCTGATGTTCTGGACCATTTGGTCAGTGAATAAGCCCACTGAATCCATAGTTGCCTTGTCCAGCAGTATCTGCAATACCTTCTGCAGCGCCTGACGGACTTGGCAAAGACACTTGAAGGAACTCCTCTACAAAGGGCAACGACCAGCTGAGTAGGGTGTTGTGCAGTAATGGAGCCAAGCCCATCTTCCACACCATCAGAGACAGGTAGAACCTCAACACATGGTGACTCTTCTTGTTTATGTACTTTGGATCCACACACCAACTAACAGCCACACATACAAAGGTGATCATCAGGATGAGGGAAACGTTGGATATGCTTCTGTCCATTCTCAGAGGTTGTATAGAATGTGCCCCATCTTGCCCCCCTCATAAACTGGAAGTACTGGCAGAATTATTACTAAGGAAGAGGAATGAGGAACAAGCCACACATGCCAAGTACTGCTGCCCGAGAACATATGATACCCGTAAGCCAAGTTGTTCCCAGTTATTGACCGAGAATGACATTCCTACAGACCCATAACTTGTTTCACCTTCCTCTCCAGCCAGTTCCTGGTACATGCCTCGGCAGCTTTGAACCAGAATCCCACTACCTTCAGCTAGTCAGACCTGATTATTGAGAGGATGTTGGAATGGTGGGAACAGCCTACAGAAGGCAGTGGATATGGTCTAGTCCATTATGGTAAAGCACTCCACGCTACCGAGCACATCTACAAGGAACACTGTCACAGGGAAGCAGATTTCATCATTGAGGATCCTCACCATCCAGGACACGCTCTCTTACATAAGAATATAAGAAATAGGAGCAGGAGTAGGCCATCCAGCCCATCGAGCCTGCCCTGTCATTCAATAAGATCATGGCTGATCTGTCCGTAAACTCAGCTCCATCTACCTGCCTTTTCCACATAACCCTCAATTCCCCTACTATGTAAAAACCTATCTAACTGTATCTTAAATACGTTTAGTGAAGAAGCCTCAACTGCTTCCCTGGGCAGAGAATTCCACAGATTCACCACTCTCTGGGAGAAACAGTTTCTCCTCATCTCCATCCTAAATCTTCTCCCCTGAATCTTGAGGCAATGTCCCCTAGTTCTAGTCTCACCTACCAATAGAAACCACTTTCCTACTTCTATCTTATTTATCCCTTTCAATAATTTGTATGTTTCTATATGATCCTCTTTCATTCTTCTGAACTCCAGGGTATAGTCCCAGGCGAGTCGATCTCCCCTCATAGGTTAACCCCTTCATGTCTGGAATCAACCTGGTGAACCTCCTCTGCAGTGCCTTCAAAGCCAGTATATCCTTCCTCAAGTATGGAGACCAGAACTGCACAGAGTACTCCAGGTGTGGCCTCACTAGTACCCTGTATAGTTGCAGAATGAGTTTAATCCCTCTAGCAATGAAGGCCAACATTCTGTTTGCCTTCTGAATAACCTGCTGTACCTGCAAGCCAACTTTTTGCAATTCATGAACAAGCACTCCCAAGTCCCTCTGCACAACAACATGCTGCAATCTTTCACCATTTAAATAATAATCTGCTCTTCTATTATCCCTTCCAAAGTGGATGATCTCGCATTTACCAACATTATACTCCACCTGCCAGACCTTGGCCCACTCACTTAACCTATCTATATCCCTCTGCAGACGCTCCACATCCTCTGTTCAATTTGCTTTTCCACTCAGTTTAGTGTCATCAGCAAATTTTGCTACACTACACTCAAGTCTCCTCTTCCAAATCATCAATGTAAGTGATAAACAGCTGCAGGCCCAACACCAACCCCTGCAGCACCCCACTGGATGATTGATAAGGTTGTGACCTAAGGTAGAAGGAGATGAGTTATTAACTTTAAACTTTCTGCATAATCACTCAGAGTTGAACTGCACATGCATGTAACAAGAGCTGTATAACTCATCTCCTTCTACTTTAGGCCACAAACTTATCAATCACCCCTGCCTTCGACACTTTCTGAAGGTCCAAAATCCAATGCTCCACAACTGCTGGACTAAGTGTGTAAATGTAGGAGGGGATTATGTTGAAAAATAAATATGCTAGGTTTTCTAAAACTGACTCAGTCTACCTTAGGCCACGAGCATATAAATCACCCATCGTATGTGTGTGATATCCTATCAAAGGCTTTAGCAAGCTCCAAGCTGACTGAGCAGGCTTTACACCTTGGCCCTGCACATACAGTAGGCAATATTATCCTAGAGTAGCTGTCGGAGATTTTCCTGTGCCTCCACTGCAGCTCCAGCCTTCCATCGTGCAAAGTTGTCTGGTCCAATGCTAGCAACCAACTACCCTGTGCTGACTGCAGAATCCTTTTATGGTGACTGAGGCAGCTCCTAAGGCTGTTCTAAATTTAGCCTTTTTAATGTGGACTGTGCAGCAAGTTTGTGGAGAGGAATGCAGCTGAACTATCATGCACAGTAATCTCTCACTCAGGATGTTGCAGTTACAGCCTTCAATTTCTAGTTGGCATTGGTTACTGAACTGCATGCCTAATGTGCCTCGTTTGCGGACTGTTATGTAACAGAACATTGATTTGCACCACCAAAGAATCTGTAGGAAGAACTCTGTCCCTAATGCAGGATTTTGACCAAAAACATTGAGAATTGCTGTCTTCCCACAAGTACTGACTGACCTGAGTCCTTCCAGCTGATTGTTGCTGCAGATTCTGTGAATCATCTGTTGTAATTTGCAATAGTCTAGACCCTGTCACTGTGGGAAACCACGGACTACTTTACTCTGTGGCATACAGGGCTGCAAAATGTGCCAGACTTTGCAGCAAATAAAATCTCAACATTGCAAAATATGAAGCATGTCATCCAGTTAATCTAAATGCCTGCATTGCTTAGTTACAAATTTGACAATGAATGTTGTTTTTAGGATTAATTAAATAACTTGCCAATCTGTCAACACACACAAATTGCTGGAGGAACTCGGCAGGCCAGGCATCATCTATGGAAAAGAGCACAGTCGACGTTTTGGGCTGAAACCCTTACCCCAAGACTGGAGGGAGAAAAAGGAGTCAGAGCTAGAAGGTGGGGGGAGGGGAGGACAGGACAAACACAAGGTGAAAGGTGAATCTGCAAGGGGGAGGGGTGAAGTCAAGAGCTGGGAAGTTGATTTGTGAGAGAGATACAGGGCTGGAGAAGGGGGAATCTGACAGGAGAGGACAGAAGGACATGGAAGCAAGAAAAGGGGTAGGAGCACCAGAGGGAGGCGATCTGCAGGTAATGAGTTAAGGTGAGGGAGGGAAAAGGAATGGGGAATGGAGAAATCGAGGGGGGGGCATTACCAGAAGTTCGAGAAATCAATGTTCATGCCATCAGGTTGGAGGCTACCCAGATGGAATATGAGGTGTTGCTTCTCCAACCTGAGTGTGGCCTCATCACAACACCAGAGGAGGCCATGGACTAACATGTCAGAATGGGAAGTGGAATTCTGCCAACCTCTGTTTGATTTTTGATTGAAGAAGAGCTGTACTTTACATATGTCTGGAAAAATGGGTTGGATCTTTATCAGTGTGCAAATAATTGACAATGAGTAGTTATTTTTATTGTGACTATCCTTTCAACTTTATCTATTTTACTTTTTACTTCATCTTTCCTTACAACCCAAGGGTGCGGTTTGAAAGAATTAACACAATGCCTATAAAAGGTCACAGAGCTGGTAGGAGCCCACCGAAAAGGCACCAGTCTTTCTCTGCCAGATCTTTGCTGAGGTACCTGATGTTTGTGCTTGGTCTGTACAGCATGCGAGCTCCTGCTCTAATGTATTAAAGCTGTGAGGATATATCACTGGCACTGTGTGTATTGTGCGTTTGTCGAGAAGAGGGACCTCTCTAGAATTGCTCAGTAATTTATGCATGATATCTGCATTATTTATCAGTGCTCTTTAAATGGCAGCAATATGCAGAACTAAAGTGCAATGTGAGCAAGTGCTAGCCCTCGTGATTGTAATGCGTAATGCATGTAGTGTGTAAAGCTCACAATGCTTTCTGTTCTAATCTAAATTTAACCTTTTTAAATTGGATTGTGCAGCAAGAATGAAGTTGTTTTGTAGCTAACTGCAACCTTTTCACTGAGCATATTGAACACCCCCCCCAAATATTCTGTGACATGTGATCTAATTTTATCCCTGAAGTGTATAACTCCAAAAGGTATGGAATAAAATGGAGCCATTATAGCTGAAAGTATGTAGTGTTTTTTTCCTATTCTGATCATCGCAATATAATTGTGATGTTGTGCATCAATAGTGTACAATATAATTGGCTTGGAGATTATTAGTCGATAACATCGCCATTTGAAGTGTCATTAAAAACCACTTTCAGTTTACCAAAGATTATAAAAGCTGTGGTTTTTGCGTTTGGGATGTTTCTAGGCATGCGTTTTAGTTTCCTCTTTCAAAGTCGTGGTTGCTTTTAGACCTTGAAAGAACATGATGAAACATGCAGCCCTGGAGAGTGATCCAAGCAGTTACACAGTCGCTTAAATCTTGAAAATAAACCGTTAAGAATTTTAATGAAGAGAAAGCAACAAATGATCAGAACTCTCCGAATTCTGCTGTATTTGCATATTATTAGCCAAATGTCTAATTCAGCTCTTTGCCACCTGTGTTTGAAAGCACAGATGAGCAGGTTAAATGGCTCTTTGTTTTTACCACAAAAATCTGTGGCATGCAAGTCAGAATCATGAGACTTGCCAGGCGAGGTTTGCCTCTTTACACACGTTTTGCTCTCTGCAAACCTAGAGGCCAGCTTTTTCATAGCTGCGCCCTCAAACGTCATACATGCTTATACGCAATGTCTAGTTGAAGAATCATACTGGAACAACTGGGATAGAGAGTGGCTTAACTTTTTTTGGGGGGAAATAAAGGGTATTGTAATTAGGAATCATCTGGGAGAATATCTGGCGTAAAGTTAACTCTCAGTGGCTTAAGCTTCTTAAGCAACTCAAGAACTTGAACGAGTCATGACATCTTTATTGAACGGGCATGCCTTCCCTAATATTGAGCAGGTACTGTGAACTAGATCTGTTTACTTAATGTTTATTGAGAAATGTCAGATTCATTCGCTGAATGTGAAAACCAAATTTTTCTCTCTTTAATGGTTCAAATGTATAACCTTTTGTGTTCTATGTTTAGTTAGCAGTGTGACTGCCTTTCTACCTATTTATTTATTCATGTTTGTCATTTCCTCATTGAAATATGATAGTTTAATTGCTATTTAATTATAATAGTTATTATTTTAAATATTTGACTGAATGATATGTATGTGCAGTATGAGCCAGTCCCAGCACAGAGCCCCTGGAGCATTATCTGACCTTTGCCTTCGGGTCTTTTCTTTCCTTTCAGGTTAATATTGCTGCAGTAACCTAATAAGGCTGGTTCAAGTCATTTAATGGTTATTATGATGATTTTCTAATTGTATCATGCAATTATACAGCTTTGAGGTAGTTTAAAAGAAATAAGTTGCAATGTGCATTAATTGGAAATAAGGATAAACTTTCTATGAGGAATTAACCACTCTTGGGTACTCTTTGGGGCATTGACGACCCTCCCCCCAAATATTGTGCATCTCAAACACCTGCCAGGTAAGTGAGTTTATTTGGGGTTGGATCAGCCTTTGTACTGTTTCCTTATTGCTGATTTTCCAGATTTCTCACCCTCCTCACCACCTGCCTTCAGTCCCACCTACCAAATTCCTAATTATCCCTCCTAAGCACTGATACCTAACAGAAGCAGTCCAAAGCCACTTCACCTCCCTGGCCACTGCACAAGACCATTTAGGTCCTTTGGCACCCCTTTCTCCTCTCAGATCCTATTCCTGTGGCCAGAATATACAAGATCCTTCAGCTTTCAGCAGAAAGAAGGTGCCCTGGCATGTAGTGCCCATCAGGGATTAGGAACCATTAAACCACATCCTTGTATCTGATTGCCAAATGTAATTACCTGACTGTCAGTGAAAGACAGGTGGTTGCCTTCAAATGCAAAGCTTGTAGTAGGATAAGTAATGGTAGCATCCAATGTACATCACAGGGAAAAGCCTTGCATATGAAGGTTACCAACCACTCTCTTTTGCTGCCGATAAGGTACAGCCCTCCCACTAGACATGCTGAAGTAGATAATTCTGAGATTCGAGGTTGAAGCTTCCTTTGTGACTGCTTCAGCCCTTCACTTAATCTTTTCAAAAGAACTTTCGCATCATTGCTTAAGTAATGGAATGGCAAATATTTAATTTTGACATACTTACGTGTGATTGAAGTGATAAGTTGTGTTTGGCCATTGATTAGAGGTTTAGTCCACAGATTTAAACAGCAAGTTGCAATTCTGGTGGGCTACTTTTTGTACTTTGGATTCATTTTCATAAAAGTTGTTGCTCAGCTAATGTGATGGGGCAGATGTTGGAATGCGGACTTTGTACTGGAACAGTTTTGCCCCTTACTCTTTCATCGTTCACTTCCAGATGTTCAGTAGTGTTGGGACAAAGCTGGGCAGATGTGTGACCAATGCAGTGTGGGCATGACAGGCGATCTGATACAACTGCCTATTCTGAAGGGCATCTTGTGTTTGCTGTTTGCAAAGTCAGACGTATATTATTTCTATCTCTGAGCCTGGAACACTGGATCCACATTAGTTTTATTGTTGATGTCGCTCTGGTTTGGACCACATCCAACTGCTTTCTTATGTAAACATTAGCATCTATCTGAAGTTACTGCAGTTCAAGACAGATTTCTATTTCTTTTCCTCACAATGCTGACGTTACTCAACCCGCCGAGTTCCTTCAGCAGATCTTATTCTAGTAGTATAAGTCATTGTGCAATGCTCAAAAGCCTTAGTTCACTCAGTTACCAAATAGGAATCTACAGTTTCCAGCAAACAAACAATTCAACCACAGAAGTCATCACATCCAAACTTTCTCCTTTCCTCCTTGTAGTTTGCACACAGGTTTTGTTCCTGACTGAAGGCATGCAAACTGGCTCGCTATTTTGCCTTTGGTTTATTGCTTCACATATCCAGCTCTGAATTCTGGCATAACTTTGAAGGCAGGTTGACGGGACAGTTGCTTTGATGTGGGTCAAGTAATTCTTCTTCACACCTTAATAGTATTTCCTCTCTCGCATGGATGAAGCTGGTTAATGGAAACTGAATCTAAACCTTTTCTGTATTACTGCCCGTAAATTTTGCTCCCTTAGCCATCACATACAATGTAATCAGGTTCTTTATGAAGGCATTTCCAGAAACACAAGCGATTACATATTGAATAATTATAGAATGGTACTGTGTATATTCATCTATTTATTATAATGTCTAGAAAGATAGTTTGTGGTGAGGCAAATCTTAAATATGCTCCATAAATCCTGTGACTTTGCATGTATTTTCTCAAGTGAATAAACTGTGGGTTAAATGAATAAACCTTGAATTATTTTTCAGGTTCAGGCATAGGTGCTGATTACAGGGCTGTCTGCCCTGTGTGGCACCTTCACACGGGCATTTAAAAATCAACATAGTTTCCATTTGTGGTAGTGTGCGAGAAAACAGTTATTCTATCGAGTGCCAATGTATGTCTTGTGTATGCATCGCAAAATGACAGGAAGCCAGTGATCTGATGGCATTTCCTTCATGTTCCTGGGAGCGTCCTCTTTGGCTGAATTGTCTGGGAGGAGAAAATTAGAATCAGGTTAATTATCACTGTCTCATATGATGTGAAATCTGTTGTGATGCAGCAGCAGTACAGTGTAAAGACATATATATATATATATATATATATATATATATATATATAACAATACAAAGATAAATGAATAGTCCAAAAAAAAAGCTGGTGTTCATGGACTGCTTAGAAATCTGATGGTGGAGAGGAATCATTGAGAGTGGGTCTCCAGGCTCCGACTACCACACCGATTGTGATAATGAGAAATGGACATGTCATAGATGGTGAGGATATATATAGTCTGTGTATATATACTGCATGTGTATGAAAAATTAAATAAGTAGAGCAAAAAGATGGCAAATACTGAGGTAATGTTCAATGGTTCATTGTCCATTCAGAAATTGGATGGCGGAGGGAAAGAAGCTATTGCTGAAATGTTCAGTGTATGTCTTCAGGCTGCTGTACCTCCTCTTTGGTGACAATGAGAAAAGTACATGCCCTGGGTAATGGGGTGCCCTCAATGATAGATGCCACCTTTTTGAAGCATCGTCTTTTGAAGGTGTCCTTGATGCTGGGGAGGCAAGTGCCCATGAGTTTACTTTTAGCGTGATGGGTAAATGTGACTTCATAGCATAATGCTTATGCCATTTGTGTACTTTTAACATAACCCATAATGATTTATGCAAATAACAAAGAATGTTTAATCAAGTAATATATTTATAATATTACTCAAGTACACTTCCCACTTCTGATCTCTTAATAAGGACTGGAGTGTGTTCCCTTGACTTCCCCTTCTGAAGTCCACAATCGATTCCTTGGTCTTGTGTAGAGTGCAAGATTATTGCTGAAACCACTCAGCCAGCTGATTTACTTTGCTCCTGTGCACGTCCTTACCACCATCTGAAATTCTGCCAATGAAAGTTATGTCATTGGCAAATTTGTAGATTGCATTGGAACTGTCCCTAGCCCCACAGGCACGTCTGTAGAGAGAATAGAGCAGTGGGCTTTGCACTAGAGGTGTGCCAGTGTTGATTGTTTGCAATCCTTTGAGGGTCTACCATTGCGGAAGTCAAGTATCTGGTTGCAGCGGGAGGTACAGAAACTCAGGTTTTGGAGCCTGTTATTTAGAACCTAGGATATGACTGTTGATTGCTGAGTTGTAATCGATAAACAGCAGCCTGACAAAGGTATCACTTTCATCCAGGTGTGATCCAAGGCTGAGTGCAAGCCAGTGAGATCACTTCCGCTGCAGACCTATTGTGGTGATCGGCAAATTGCAGTGGATCCAGGTCCTTGCTTAGGCAGAGTTCATTCTAGCCACGACCAACTTCTCAAAGCACTTAATCACAGCAGATGTGCATACCATGGGGCCATAATTTGTTGAAGCAGCTCATCATGTTCTTCATGGGCACTAGTATGCCCAATATATATCCAATGACTTGGCCTCAATAGCTGTTTGTGGCATGAATTCCATAAATTAACCTCCCTATGGCTAAAGAAATTCCTCCTCCTCTAAAGGAGCGTCCTTTTAGGCTTGCTGATTGGCTAGCACCCTGTCCTGAAATAAGTTTTTTTTTCTCAAACTTGATTTGTGGGATTTGGACAAGGCGAGAAATTTATTACTTATCTCTAATTCCTCTTGTGAAGGTAATGCAGCATCACCATAGTCCTCTAAGTGAAGGTGCTATTAGGCACGGAGTATTAGTATTAAGCACAGACAGGCTGCTGATAGATTTCCCTGTTGAGATTGGAACCTGCAGGTGGTGTTCCATGTGTTTGGGCCCTTGTCTAGTCTGTCTTGGTAGCAAAGCTTATGGGTTTGGGAGGTGCTGTCAGGGTAGCCTGGGTGTGTGTGTAATGCATTTTGTAGATGATGCATATTGCAGCGACAATTCGATGATGGTTCAAGGAATGAATATTATTGATAGGGATGGTGTGCCAACGAAATGGGTTGTTTGCATTGGAAGGTGCTTGAATGTTGGTGAAGCTGCAACGTTCCAGACAAGTACTTAATCAGACAGCTTCATAGATGATGGAAAGGGTTTGGGTTGTTCTTGGTATGGGATGTTGGCCACAGTAACAAGGATAATGTTTTTTGTTTTTTTTTTAATTTTTTTATATAAATTTTTTTTATTGAATTTTCAAATAGTTACAGAAGGAAAAAAAATTATCAACCCTTCCCCCCTCCCCTTAACCCCTCCCCCCTAACATATCCCTGTAGAAAGAGAAAAAAAGAGAGAAGAAAAAAGAAAGAAAGAATGCCTGGACATTGGAAGATCCCCACATGCTCCACGGAGTTCATAATAGCTTTAGTATATTTATTTATTTCCCCAAATAACCAATTATTTCATCTTCAGAGCACCTATATATTTAATCCTATCTTTTGTAAATAGGGGTGCCAAATTTTCAGAAATATTTCATACTTATCTCTTAAATTATAAGTAATTTTTTTCAAGTGGAAGGCAGCTGAAAATTTCATTCTTCCAATGATCTATACTTAAGTATGAATCCGATTTCCAAGTATCTGCAATAGCCTTTTTGGCTACTGCCAATGCAATTTTTATGAATTCTTTCTGATATTTATTCAGTTTGGATTTCGGTTTTATCCCTTCAATATCGCCTAGTAAAAATAATGTTGGATTATGTGGAAGTTGTGTTCCAATAATTTGTTCCAGTAAAACTCTTAAATTTGTCCAAAAAGGTTGAATTTTAAAACAAGACCAAGTAGAGTGTAAGAAAGTACCAATTTCTTGATTACATCGGAAACATTGATCAGATAAATTTGGGTTTAATTTATTTATTTTTTGTGGTGTAATATATAATTGATGTAAAAATTATATTGCACTAATCTTAACCGGACATTTGTTGTATTTGTCATACTGTCAAGACATAGTCTTGACCAACTTGTTTCTTCAATTTTAATATTCAAATCACTTTCCCATTTTTGTCTTGAGTTATGAATTTCTTGTTTAATTGCCTGTTTTTGAATCAAACTATACATTCAAGAAATAATTTTTTTTTAATTTTTCCTTTTTGAATTAAAGTTTCTATTTTATTAGGTTTCGGCAATAACATTGTTTGACCTAATTTATCTCTTAATAAGCCCTTAATTGGAAATAACAAAAAAGAGTGTTGTTTGATATCTTGTATTTATTCTTTAATTGATCAAATGTCATTAATATACCTCCCTCAAAATAATCTCCTATATATCTAATCCCTTTTTGAAACCAATTATATAAAAGTTGGTTATCCATTGTAAAAGGAATAAGTTTATTTTGAATTAAAGGTCTCTTTGCTAATAAAGATTTCTTTATCTCATCGTCAACATTTATCATCCCATAAATCAATCAAATGTTTTAATATAGGAGATTCTTTCTTTTCCCGTATCCATTTAGATTCCCACTTATATATAAAATCTTCTGGTATATTTTCTCCTATTTTATCTAATTCTATTCTAATCCATGCCTGTTTATCTTCATCAAGAAAAAGATGCAATAAATCTAAGTTGATTTGCTTTGTAATAATTCTTAAAATTTGGTAATTGTAACCCTCCTAGGTCAAATTTCCATGTCAATTTTTCCAACGATATTCTTGACATCTTACCTTTCCAAAGGAATTTCCTCACATATTTATTTAACTCTTGAAAAAACTTCTGAGGTAATTGTGTTGGTAGTGTTTGGAATAAATATTGTAATCTAGGGAATATATTCATTTTTACAGCATTTACTCTGCCTACTAATGTTATTGGTAATGCAATCCATTTATCAAGATCGTCTTTAATTTTTTTCAATAATGGTAAATAATTTAATTTATATAAATTCTTTATATCATTATCATCTCTTATACCTAAATATTTTATACCATTTATCGGCCATCTAAATTGTTATTAGTCGACATTGACTATAATCTCCTTTAGTAAGAGGTAGAATTTCATTTTTATCCCTATTTATTTTGTAGCCTGATATTTTCCCATATTCTTCCAATCTAGAAGATAATTTACGCAGCAAATACAATGGGTTTGTTAAATAAAGCAAAACATTGTCAGCAAATAAATTAATCTTGTATTCCTCCTGGCTAACTCTGAACCCATAATATCTGGGTCCATTCTAATTAATTCAGCTAATGGTTCTATCGCCAACACAAATAAAGCAGGTGATAATGGACAACCTTGTCTAATTGACCTTGTTAACTGAAATGATGTTGAAATTTGACCATTTGTCACTACTTTAGCTTTGGGATTAGTATTTATGGTTTTAATCCATTTTATAAAAGATACTCCTAATCCATATTTTTCCAATACCTTAAATAAAAAATCCCATTCCAATCTATCAAATGCTTTTTCTGCATCTAAGGCAACTGCCACACTCATTTCCTCCCTCTTTTGTGCCAAATGAATTATGCTAAGCAACCGAGTTACATTATCTGCCGATTGTCTATTTTTGATAAATCCTGTTTGATCCATATGTATTAATTTTGGTAAGTATTTAGATAATCTATTAGATAAAGCCTTTGCTATTATTTTATAGTCCGTGTTCAACAAAGAAATAGGTCTATATGATATTGGCTTTAAAAGATCTCTGTCTTTTTTTGGCAATACTATTAAAATAGCCGTAGAAAAAGATTCTGGAAGTTTATGCGTTCTTTCCACTTGGTATATTAACTCCATAAAAGGAGGAATTAGTAAATCTTTAAACTTTTTATAAAATTCGGGCGGAAAACCATCCTCTCCTTGGAATTTATTACTCTGAAGTGATCCTGAAGCTTCTTCAACCTCTTTTAATGTAAAAGGCATATCTAATCCCTTTCTGTTCTTCCGAATTCAATTTCGGAAGAGTATTTGTGATTAAAAACCTTTCTATTGCGACATTATCATTTTGTGATTCTGATTGATACAATTCAGAATTAAAATTCTTAGAAGTTTCATTTCTAAAGGTTTATAAGTAATTTTATTTACACTTGTTCTAATTGCATTTATCGTTTTGGAAATCTGGTCCGTTTTTAACTGCCAAGCAAGAATCTTGTGTGATCTTTCACCTAGTTCATAATATCTCTGTTTAGTTCTCATAATTGCTTTTTCTGTTTGGTATGTCTGAAGTGTATTATATTGTAGCTTCTTATTAATAAGTTGTCTTTGTTTTTCTTCTGTCATTTATCTTTGAGATTCTTTTTCTAATTTTGTAATCTCTTTTTCCAATTGATCTATTTCTACCATGTATTATTCCTTCTTAATTTTAGAAGTATAACTTATTATCTGGCCTCTCAAATATGCCTTCATTGCTTCCCATACTATAAATTTATCATCAACTGAATGTAAATTTGTATCTAAAAAAACTGAATCTGCTTTTTAATGAAATCACAAAAATCTTGATATTTTAATAATACTGAATTAAATCTCCATCTGTAAATCGATTCCTCTTTATCCATCATTATCATTGTCATTGTCAAGGGGGAATGATCTGAAAATATTCTTGCTTTATATTCCATATTTTTCACTCTGTCTTGAATATTCGTTGATAATAGGAAAGAATCTATCCTTGAATAAGTGCTATGTCTATTTGAATAAAATGAGTAATCTCTTTCTTTTGGATTAATTCTTCTCCATATATCAATCAAATTTAAATCTTTCATCAATGATAAAGTTAATTTTGCTACTTTTGATTTTGTAACAACCTTTGTGGATCTATCTAAAACTGGGTCTAGACAAAAATTAAAATCTCCACCTATTAATATTTTGTCATGTGCGTTAGCCAAATTCAAAAAGGCCTCTTGCATAAATTTTACATAGTTTTCATTTGGTGCATAAATATTCATAAGAGTCCATAGTTCTGAAAAAATTTGACAATGTATAATTACATATCTCCCCGCAGAATCAATTAATACATTTTGTATTTTAATTGGTAAAGTTTTATTAACCAAAATTGCAACTCCCCTCGCCTTTGAATTAAATGAAGCTGCAATAATATTTCCGACTCAATCTCTCTTTAATTTCTGATGTTCTATCTCTGTTAAGTGTGTTTCTTGTAAAAAAAAAGCTATATCCATTTTCATTTTCTTAATGTGTGTTAAAATTCTTTTCCTTTTCACCGGTCCATTAAGCCCGTTAACATTAAAACTTTAAAAATTCAGTAAATTAGTCATTATTTTTAACAGGGTTACTCCAGTCTACAGTAATACCTAACTTTTCAACTTTCGTAGTATCTTGGGGATTCTTTTTAAAATTCTCCGTGTTGCTATGTGTCGTCTCCCCCCCACCCCCCCCAGATTGTCCAGGCAAAGAAAGAAAGATTAAAGAAAAATAGATTATAAAGAAAAAAAAAACAAAATACCCCCCCCAACTAATGTTGTGAATAAAAAAACACAACATTACCCCCCTCCGTTGTACGGGTCATGGCAATCGCCATGATTACAGACGTAAATCCCGTAGCAATCGATCCAAAGTTCCCGCAACTCCCCCATAACATGAAAAAGTATATATAAGAGAAGAAAAAATAATATCACTACACTTGATTAATATTTCTCAAATTTTTACCTTTCTCCCCCTGTATCATATAATTAAGAATATATTTAAATATTCTCTGTCCTTAAACATCCATCAACTCCATTCACTCTCCCTGTCTTCATCTTTAATCCGTTTCACTTTTAAATCTTTGGCTGTGATTAGCAAATATTTGGGAGTTCATGTGCAAATTCTTCTGCATCCCGATAATCAGTAAAAAATCTTCTTTTTCCGTCATCCAAAAAAATTATCAGGGTTGCCGGGTGGTGCAATATAAATTTATAACCTTTTTCCTATAAAACTTTTTTCGCTGGGTTAAATCCCTTCTTTCTCTTCAAAAGGTCATAACTTATATTAGGATAGAAAAGAACTGTTTTCCCTTCTATCATCAATGGCCCGTTTCTCTTTCTGGCACGTTGGGCAGCTGCCTTCAGGATCTTTTCTTTATCTTGATATCTTAAACATTTTATCAAGATTGATCGTGGATTTTGATCAACTTGAGGCCTTGATCTTAAGGCTCTGTGAGCCCTTTCAATTTCAATTAACTGGGTTCCTTCTTCCATTTCCAAAATTTCCGGAATCCATTATTTGAAAAAAATTTATTGGATCCTCTCCCTCTATACCTTCATTAAGTCCAACAATCTTAATATTATTTCTTCTGCTAAAAATTTCAAGTACATCCACTTTTTCCAACAACCATTTTCCTTCTGATGTCCAGGCAGAAATATTATCTTCCATTTTATTCACTCTATCAATGGTGTCTCCCATTGTTTCTTCCAAGTTTTTAATTTTCTTGTCCATTTTGTCCTGTCTTTTCATCATTTTATCAAACATAATCTTCAAATTTTTAATCTTTTTTATTACTTTTAATGTTTTAATTCATGCATTATTTTCACCAAAGATTTTTTTTATGTCTCCAACAACACCTCCAACCTCTTCTTGTTGCTCTTCTTTATTTGTCTCTTCATCTTCATCTGATTTATCCAGAGAATCTGATTCCACCTCATATTCACTTTCACTTTCAGTTCCGTTCGTAGCTGGGATTTGTAGTTTGGGTTGCTCGTGTTTGCGCATGCCCCTTCCTTCACGCATGCACAATTCCTGTTGCTCTTTTTTTGGAGATGGTTGATGTTGCCGCAGTTTCCTGTTCTGTATCGCTGGAGGTAAAATGCACTTGAGCCCGAGGCTCTTTGATGGCGGCCGTCCTTGATTCTTTTCCAACTTCTGTTGTCTTCAAAGTAGTAGTTTTCTTCTGCTTCTGTTTAGGAGACATATCTTAAGACAATCGTAAGTAGTTTATAAGTAATTTTTAAAAAAATATTTACTAACTTTTCTTCACTTAAACATTATTTTACTGGTTTTTTACGGGAGAGCTGGATTTCCATGTCTCGATCCTACGTCCCCCAACAAAGATAATGTTGACAGCAGTGTGCTCCTGCTCCCAATCTCTTCCCTCCCAAATATTTAGCGTTCTTTTAATATTTAGGCATAGAAGGAAACTACTTAATGTATCCATTGTACAACTAAAATGTACCCAATGTCATCTCTGTCCCGATGACCACTTTCATGTGTGGCTGTATCAGGCTGTGTACAGAACCAAACTACATAGGCACCAAGTCCTGCTATTACCGAGGTACCTTCTGTCTCTTGTGCTGCAAAGGGTGGCTCTGGCCTCGATGCTGTGTAACTTCCCAGTCAGCTGGTTGTTGCTGCACTACCTGACCTTTGTGGAAAAGTTCTTCCTGACCAAAAACGTCCAACAGCCATTGGTCAGCACAGAATGCCCTGCAGACACTGCAGGAGAAGTTTTCAATGGACACTGGTGGTTCATTGATCAGACTGCCCAGACCATCTTGATCACCCGATCTCACTAGTGGGCACCAATACCTTGTTTGGCTGGTGATGAGAGGGACCTTCCCAGTCAAGTCCTTCCTGCTAGCTCAGAACATCACTCCCACTGCAGAGGGCCCCCAAGAGGAGTGTAGTGGAGACAAGATGCTCGCTCACTACTTTGCAGACTGGGTTCTGAAAGAGTCTGTGGAGGAAGACGCCAGGGCTCATGTCAAGGTTCACTTTGGGCAGCTGCGTCACCGAGGACTCTGTCACTTCTGGGCTGTTCCCCAGGACACACGCAATGATGGACATCAAGAGTGGAAAGACCTCCTTAGGTCTGCCCCTAAATTTGCACAATGAGATATCTCCAGACATGTTTAAGGCTGCAGAAGTACTTGCTGAGGGATGCACTGAAGCTTGGTGCAGCTACTGCAAGGGCCCGGAATGTAGGGTTCTTTCACCACTGGACAGTATTTATTCATTTAGATATGTTTTATTCTGAATATCATATATTTTGGATTTAAGAAAAACAAGGGAATAGTTTGGCATTTAATTTAATATCAGAATTTATACAGCATACAACCTGGAATTCTTACTCTTCGCAGACATCCATGAAACAGAAGGAAAGCACCAAGAGAAAAATTGATAAAACACCAAAACCGCCCCCCCACACACAAGCAGCAGCAAAGCTTTGACTGCCCCCACGCCTCAGCAAAAGCATCAGTGTCCCACCACCTGCCGTGAAATAGCAAAGCTCATAAAGAAACCACAACCTTGAGTCCATCAGAAAAGACACTGTTTATCCCAACACTTCAATATCCCACAGGCTGTCTCTCACTAACAAGGCAGAGAGAAGTATCACTCCTGCCATAACAAGAGGGGAGCTAACAGATTACTGCCACTTTTGGATCAATCTACCAATACCATTTTCTTCCAAGTTCCCAGTAATCTACTCTTTCTCTTATCACTCTTGTATTCAGTTCTCCCACTACCTTCAGCAGGGACAAGTTACAGTAGCCAATAAACCTGTCGCCGACTTTTGAGATAGTTGGCAATTACTCGTGCATCTGTCAAAAATGCAAAAATTATAGTTTTTAAGAGAGTTCAAAAACAGTTTAAACATTTTGCCTATGTAAACTGACAAGAAACTGTCCTGTGGTTCAATCACACAAACCACAGAAAATCTGCAGATGCTGGAAATTCGAGCAACACACACAAAATGCTGGAGGAACTCAGCTGGCCATGTCAGCATCTATGGAAAAGAGAACAGTGGATGTTTCGGGCTGAAACCCCGCTGAACCTAACCGCCACCCTGTGCTGAGCAATGCTTCACCTCCATCATTAATGAGCAGCAGTTTTGTGACCAATAATCTACCCAAGATGAATTATTATCTGTGACTAACAATGCAGTTCGTTCAACTGACAGATTTAGGATTGGGATGAAAGTTAACTCAGTTCAGTGAATTACTTTTTTTTAAGCACTGAAGGTAAACACATGAGCACTAGTTTTGTGCCAAAACTGATCCGCAAGTTGGCACCTTCATAGACAAATATTAGGCTTTTTAAAGGGTCGGTTATTTGAATATCAGTGAATTGAATCATTTTATAATACTGTTTTTGTAGAATTCTATGATACGGGTCAGATCACTCAGCTGTGCAACCAACAAATTAAATGAGTATTTCTATGCACAAGTAGTTCTCAAAAGGAAGCACCTTCTCTCTTCTCAAAGAGTGCCATTGTACTCTTTTAAAGATAGGTGATACTTCTGATTTACTCTGAAAGGAACTTCCAAAACAAAATGTAAGTGTGCTTCAGTTAAGAGGCAAGCACAAACATGTTGCTCAACAAGTAGAGACAGTTCGAATGTACAGTTTACCACTTCATACATCGTCGTAACAGATTTCATTAGTTGCCCAAATCGTGTTTCAAATTTAAAATTGTATCAGGGAGCATTCTTTTTTCCCATTGCTGCTGGTGCCAGAACAAACTAATGTCTGGAGGGTGAGAAAGTTGTGTGGAGATTGAACTTCCTTGGAGTTGCTGTCTGTTTCATTTAATCAAGCCTGAAGAGCTCGTGATCAAAGCAAGTGAGAACTCTTTTAATATTTTGATAATACCCTCTATCAATCATCTGTGTACCTTGAGCAGCTAAGTTTATAAGCACAAGAATTCCATCCCCCGCTAGATCTAGCCACCTTTGTAACTAAGACAGTGAATAGGTGGGAAGGCTAACAGTTGCAGTTGGTAATTCCTCGTGTAAGGAATGGTTGGATATGATAGGCTTGTATCTGCAGAAGAGACAGAAGGCACTCAAGATCCTGAGGTAATGCTTTCTTTTGTGGAGGAATCTAGAACGAGGCCACTAGGCCACCCATTTAAAGTGGAGATGAGTTACAATTTTTTAGGTGTCCATAATTTTTGGAATTCTTTCTCAAAGCAGTGGGATAAAACCCTGAAATATTTTTGAGGCAGAGGTAGACAAATGCTCGATAAGCAAGAGGGTTAAAGATTATGGTAGGTAGGAGTTGAAGTTTACAGTCTGATCAGGCATAATGTTTTTCAATGGTGAGCAAGCTCCAGGGCAAAGAGGTTTTACCATCGTTATGTGCCATGTCGGACGACGTAGGCAATCGCGGTCATGTTCTTGGCAAATATTTCTGTGGAAGTAACTTGCCATTTGCCACCTCTGGGCAGTGTCTTTGCAAAACGGGTGACCCCAGCCATTGTCAATACACTTCAGAGATCGTCTCCCTGGCATCAGAGGTCGTAGAACCAGGATTTGTGATATGACCATCCTCTACCTGCTGCGATGGCTTCGTGTGACCATTAACCCGGGGATGGGGGACGGGAGGCTAAGTAGGTACAACACCTTGCCCAAGGTATAGTCGTATCTCCTCTCTGCCACCTGACCAAGAGCTTTACTGCTTGCTTAATGTAATTATCTTTTCTCTTTTGGTTGTCTTTCTTGATATCTCCTAACGTGATATGATGTAAAATGTTTCAATGTTTTAATGAACCCTTGTGAAAGCCTTGCTACATTGAAGATGAGTTTTCTTGCTCGCCAATGACATAAGGTTACTGGGCAGACTCACTAACGGTTGTGTGAAATGGGCACCAAGGGGCACTTATTGGGGTTATAGGAAGTTATTAAAATTAATGAGGGACATTGGTTCTTTTGGAATAAGATTCATTGGAATATCATTGGCAAGCTACATTTACCTTAAATACTTTTAGAAATATTTTCCTGAGTTTTCTGTAATTTTCTGTCATGGAGGATGTGAAAAGGAAAGAATTGAAAGACTTTGGACAGTTTTATTTCATTGAGATGCAGCACAGAATAGGCCCTTCTAGCCCTTTCGAACCATGCTGCCCAGCAACCACTGATCGGGTCCTAGCCTAATCACAGGACAATTTACAATGACCAATTAACCTACCAACTGGTACAACTTTGCACTGTGAGAGGAAACCAGGGCACCCAGAGGAAACCCACATAGTCACGGGGGAGCATCCAACCTCCTTGCAGCCTGTGGTGGGAATTGAACCCAGGTTGCTGGTACTATAAAGCATTGTGCTAACCCCTGCCCTTGAGTTCAGTGCTGCATTTGTTTTATCTGGTAGAGTTACGGCATGTAATGGGAAGACTATTGTAAATTCAACTTCACTAAGGAAGCATTGGCAAATGTGCTTTTTCCTCAGATGCTGAGTTCCAGCAGATTTGTATCATAGCATAGCAACGGCTTCCCTGTTTCTGACCTCTGTATCCAGTTCATTCCAATCTGTAATGAGGAATGTCAACTTGCACTTCACTGATGAATCAAGCATGGTTCACAAGAGTGCAAAGCATTGTTATTTTCCTAACAGTCATGCAGGAAAATTAATCCTCTAAATATTTATGGATAGCAGGATTCCAATCATTAATATAGTTTGGCCATGTAGCCTCTTCTGTGCAATTCCATCCCTTCGAATGCAGCAAGAACTTGAACTCTATCACTGTGAGAGTTGATGCCGTTTTGTGTTGTACTATTTAATGCATTCCATGTTGATGGGAGCTTTTAACAAAGCGTCAGCTACATAAATAGTCATCTACATTAGTCTTTTCAGTACTGCCACCTCATCCGTGAACAGCAGCCCCATAGAGATGCAAGCTTTTATGCAATCATCTACATCCTTGTGTGGCACTTCAGTTCACTAGAAATGGGAGACGATTAAAGTTCTGCGTTATCAGTATAATCTGGTCCCTAAATCTCCCCAAGAGGCATGTGCATGGTGTAAGAGGAGATCCACTGGGAGTTGACTTGTGGTGAAGAGATGGCCTGGAGGCCATCAAGTCTGTAATAGCTCTCAAGTAATCAACTAAGGAATCCAGAAACACCCTCTTGACTTAGCGAGAATGGAGAACTCGCTACTACAAAGAGGTTGGAGTGTGTTCAAGAGGAATTTAATAAGCACATGAGAGTCAAAATACGACGCTGTTCTGCTGATGGATGTGGAAGAGTGAAGAGCAGAGCATACTTAAACATAAATGCTTGCATGGACTAGTTGGAAGCTGTACTCATCACCCCATGGTTTGGATTGGAGGATCCCCAGAAATTTCCAAACCCCAGTGGTGTTGGCAAGGTGCTACCAGCTTTGAGTACGCAGCCATTTCTGTCACGATAAAGTAAGAACATCCACGACTGAATCCTTTAAGAAATATCCATGGTGGTTTGCTTTAAGAGATTTATTGCATGTCTGCTAAATGCAATCACGTAATGCATCATGCAATTGATAATGCATAAAGGCATGAATTATTTCACATTTTTAAATAGCCTCTCATGAAAGAGTGTTGTGATAATGTATTATTTCCAGTTAAGGTAGAAGAAATTGTAATGTATTTTGATCAATGAAATTCCAATAATGTTCTGGATAATCACAAAAGTGTTATGTTCCACAGAGGTACAGCTGACTGGTTTGGGGTTAGCAAAGATAGTGATACCACCCAGAAATGGCAGAGGAAGAGCCTTCGCCACTGCAGCCAGAGGTACGGCAAGCTTAAATCGCACGTCATCCGTGAAATGGAATTACCTAGTCAAGACAACATCTCACTCACCAGCACTGAAACCCCCCCTCCTCTCTATGTGGGGCCACAGTTTGGCATGCAGAAGGTAAGGGCCAGATACAATCGCTGGACTATCTATTTTATTGCTGATAAAGGTTAATGGAGAAACAGGTACCTTGATATTTAGTTCTGCTTAAGGCTTATGTTCTGCTGAATTGAAGCAGTGGTTGATAAAGCTTTTTCAAATAAAAGTGACAGCCAGGCCCAGCTGCAGAAATGTCAAACAGTGAAGATTCCTACTGATCTTCAATTATTAATTGTGTGAGCAGTGATGGTTACTGGGACACTGCCAGAGTTAATAAATCTGCACCTTAGTCTTCATTAGTGATTGTTGCACGAAGCTGCTTGGTTTAGTTTCATTTTTAGACTATTAACCAGGCATAACAATTAACATTTCCTGAACATCTCGACCATTAGTTTTGTTACAGCAGAAGTAAAAGAGCAATATTGAGGGTAACGAGCAGTGTACTGGATGAACTCGGCAGTTGATCAGGAGGGCTCGATACAGGGTCTCAAAATGAAGTGTCAGCAATTCCTTTCCCTTCATAGATGCTGCTCAACCTGCTGTGTTCCTCCAGCATGTCATTGTTTTTTTTTGCTCAGGATTCCAGTGTCTGCAATCTCCTGTGTCTCCATGCTGTTGGCCTAGGCTACTTCACTACAGATTGGAACAGCAGCTGGCAAGAAAGTCTGGAGATACTGGAAATCCAAAGCCTCACACACAAACAGGTGGAGCAACTCACCAGGTCAGGCAGCATGTATGGAAATGAATAAACAGTCGGTCTTGGGGCCGAAACATCAGGTGTTTATTCCTTTCCATTGATCCTGCCTGACCTGCTGAGTTCCTCCAGTGTTTTGTGTGTGTTGCAGATGGCAAGTAGACTTGAATGTTGGATGAAAAGTTGCAGCCAGCCACTTTGCCTGGGAAAGGCCTAGAACATTTGGGTGACTATCACAATGGAAGGATCAGCAATTTCAGGAAGATGTCAGAGGAATCCATTTTATCCCTCGACCTGATGTACACTGACCGGGAATCACTCTGAGGAGTGATCACTAAGGAGATGTACGATTGATTTTTGCCCTTCCTTTTCTAAGGGTCTAGAGACATTTTTTGGTGTTCCAAGTGGTAAGCTATCTCAAGTGAGAATAAAGTCAGTGATGTATTGATCAGTTGTACATCAGGCAGTGTGCATTCAACTGAGTAAGTGCAAATAAATCATTCAAAGCCTAATTAGTTTCTATTGATATATTATCCTCTGTTCTCTGATTCTGCATGCAGTCATGAGGTCTCAGTGTTGTGTTCCTTGTGCATAATCTATTGGTAATTTAGATAAAGCTTCCCGTAATAATGGCTATAGTCTGTCATTTTTTCCATTTTACTAAAATGGCTATGGGAAAAAAATGTTCAAGTGAAACAAACAAGTTAAAAAGAAAAATTTTAAATAATTGGAAATAATTAAATGGAGGGCTATGTGTGGGAGTGGATGCATTAGAGTAGGTTAAATGGTTTGCACAATGTTGTGGAAAGAGATTACTTGTTCTTGGCTTTCAACACCAATGCCCACAGATAGATCATCTGTGTAAATGTACAGGTGGATTCTGTGTTGAATCGAACTTGGTCTAGAATCTCAGAGCAGACTCTGCAATGTGTGTGCTGGTAAATCCCAGCAAATTTAGATTCCATGAACAGTGGAGAGAAACCAGGAAACTGGCAGTGAACCTTAAGCAGAAAGATCAGAAGCCTGAAATTCAACCGCAATTTATGTATTTAAAAAAAAACTACCAATGATCCGTATCAAATTTTCTGAAGTGGAAATTTATAGCAAAGAAAGAGGCCATCAGTTCATTTTTTCCACACCTTCAAAACAACATCATCTTGGAAAGGGTTAGGTGTTGTTTTTAATGAATTGTCCACCGTAGGCGAATCCTGTCACCCAAGGACAACCCTAATCATCCATTGACAGTTGAGTTTATTTCTCAATCTCCACTTAAGATTGAGCACAATTTTATTCATTAGGCACCCTCTGAAGGTTTTAAGGCTTTTTAGATGCAGTATGTCAATCTTGAAAGCTACAGAAAGCAGTTTGAATGATCAAGTTGGGATATCATTCCCAATCTTTATAGCTGCCTCCTCCGTCCCACCTTGTCCTTAAAGTAATATCACAAGAGAATCTTATCCATAACCAGTGTGGAGAATTGGGATGAATATAAACCGTGGAGGGGAAAGCAGATGAGAGAGATTGTAGGATAGCAAAAATAATAATTCAGCTCTTGCATGGGTATATTATGGAAGCGAAAAAATACCGTCTTTCAACTTAAGGGCACTTTGAAGCTTCTAGTGTACTGTGAATTATGTTTGAAGTGTAGTCATTACAGTGTCTTAAGTGTGGGTACCCATTTTGGATATAGTGAGTTCAGAGAGTGTGATAATAACCAGGTGACCTGGCCTTCAGCGCCACTGGATGAGGGGTACTGTGTTCAGTATACGTAAGTTAAAGAGCTTTATCACATATTTCTCAGATTTTCTTAGATAAACCAATGAAGTCTGTGCCAACTGAGTAATTTCGTCAGTCCCATTAAGCCACTCTCCTACCCTCCCACCTGCCCAATAACTCACCTAATTGTTTCCTATCTCTCACCTACACTTGAAGCAATTTCTAGCAGCCAAGTAACCTTCCAGCACAGGTAATAAGCAGAACACCCTGGAGTGGGCCAACTGCACACAGATTGCAGCTGAGGTCAGGATTGAACCCATGTTGCTAAAATGGTGTGGCATCGGCAGTGTCAAAATCAGGTTGAATATCACTGGTACTTGTTCTGAAATATGATGTTTTGCAGCAGCATTACATTCCCATACACAATTTAAAAAAAACTAAATTGCAATAATATATATAAATTAAATTAAGTAGTGTAAAAGAGAGCAAAAATAAATAACTGAGGTAGTGTTCATGGTCCATTGAGAAATCTTATGTGCAGAGGATGAAGCTGTTCCTGGAGATTCTGAAATACTGGGGCTAGTAGGCAAAGGTACAATGACCAGCGAGTACAGAGTTAAGGTGATTGGCTTAAAAAAACAATTAACAATTAAAGCTGTGCAACTTTTTTTCCCACAATGTAGTTGGGATTTGTTCTATGATATTAATTTTGTTTTGTTAAAAAAAAGCCCTGAAAAAATATCCTATTAATTTTCAGTAGTGCAGTCTCTTAAGCACTCTGCCCTTCCATGTTTGGCTTATTACATTAAATTATGATTTTGCATTTACTGTATCAGCAGAGCACACTGAGAGTAACTCTGGATTGTGCTGCTAGATTTTGCATGGTTTGTTGAACCATATTATGTGTTCTTACTCATTTAAATTAGTGTAAATTCCATTCATGTCCTCGATCACTGAAACTGATTTCTGCTTATGGCAATGTTTAAGTGTTACATTTTTAATTGTTCCCGTTGCATAACATTTGCTTTGTACTAGTTAGAGCTCCTGTAATATTTGTTCAGGGTTTTGCAATGCAAAGTTTCGGTGCGGTCCCACGATCCTACAGAGTTACAAGGATTGGAATTGCTCCCAGAATTGTCCAACATTAGCCAGTAATGTTTGGTGGAGTCCACTGAATAAAGTCCAAAACTTCTCCCAAGCAACCATAAATTGGACAGAGTTGAACAGGGATATACAGTGTACTATCTGCTGGCTGATTCAATGCATTTTACTGATATCTACCTTCTGGTTTTGAAATTACTGTATGCTGGAAAGTGAGTGAATTCCCAAGCAGAAGGTTCTATTTTCTAATTGGAAAGTTTGGTCTGGAATTCTGACCAGTATATCGACCAGCATTTAGTTGGACTGTCTTCTGTATCTCTAAATAAATAAGTTACACAAATCGAACTGTCTATCTGAGACATCCTGTTTTAATTTGAGTAATTTAGCTTTGTTGTCTGCTGACAGTTTAATTGAGGTGTTGCAGAGTTGTAATATATGGTGATGTGTTAACTACTTTTCTCAGATGCTCTTGATGTATGGAAGAGCAGGTGAAAGTGCCCACTCCCCCTCAGGAATTTCATATCATAGCTTATATAGAAATAACCCAAAGGAGCAGAGATCTGTTCCCTGTCAGGCATTCTTTATACTTTTGGTCTAAGTGAGAACTTTGTGTCACACATAGTTGGAACATGAAATGGATTATGGCAAATTAGTCACACTTTATATAGTCTATACAATTCTCAGCCTATTTTGTGTCAAGACAAAATGGTATTTTGAACATTTTTACCTAGACTCTTTTGTTTACTGTGAATGACATCGTCTTAAAGAGCAGTTCACAGTCTACATTTTACTTGGGTTAATTGTTCAATCACTACATGGTTAAAAGTAAAGTAATCTTGGTTTATCCCTTCAGAGAAATCTTCATGTTGCCTTCTGCTCCCACCCCCAAATTATGATGCTAGCTGTTTGTTGAATGTAGTTGGTGTTTTTCCCTTTGCTGCTGATTGGAAATTTTAAAAAAAAGGTCTACGAATGTTCAAAATCTGAATTGAAGTCAGAAAATGTTAGAAATACAGCAGATCAAGCAGCAGCTGTGCAAAGATAAACAGAGTTAATGTTTCAGATCAAAGACAAGTTTAATTTGTTCAATGTGGTGTAAGCTTCAATGGGGCCATTTTCGGCTAGCATATTTATTTATTGAGCTATAGAGTGGAATAGGTCTTTCCGGCCCTTCGATCCATGCTGCCTAGCAATCCCCCAGTTTAATTCAAGTCTAACCACGGGACAATGTGCAATGACCAATTAACCTACCAACCAATATGTCTTTGGACTGTTGGAGGAAACTGGAGCACTCGGAGCAAACATACGTGATCGTGGGGTAAACTTGCGAACTCCTTACAGACTGTGGCAGGAGTTGTACCCAGGTCACTGGTACTGTAAGGCTTTGCGCTAACCACTAGGCTACTTGCTCATCTGAGAGTCTTTCAAAGCATAAAGCCAAGTTAGTTCCAATCTTCGGCTGCTGTGGTGAATCTTTGACCCAAAAATTCTCCTATATTCACACTGGTCTTTGCCTGTCCAGTGCAGTCGGTCAGTTTTTAAAACCATCTGATCACTTGCCCTACTTTTTATTTTGCCATCCTTGGCTGATTGTCGAGTGGTGTTTGTAAAGATACTAAACTGCTGGTTATGTAGCCAAAACCTCCTATATTTCTGTTTCTGTAGGTTAATTTTTTTTTCAGAAACAAATCACCCACCCTTTCTGTTAACAAAAAGGATTTTAAGGGAGTTCTTCTGTTTTTGAAGCTTAGAATTTGCTAAATCTTTGTGTTAGAACTGGTAGTTGTGGTGTTTCCTCAGGTTTGCATTTCTGCGCCTCAAGCTATCTTGTTTTTGTGACCATTTTATTATTACATAATAGCAATTCATGTTGATTATTTCTATGACCTATTAATACATAATATTTTTAAAACAAAGCTATAGTGCACAGGAAAATTCTTAATAGTTTCCATGCTGTTCTTTTATTGGGCTTAATTCTGCCTCGCCAGCTGTTCAGTTTAAGTAGTTTAACTGCATGGCTATAATAGTATTTCCTCTCCGTCTGTGAATACACATCTATTTTCCGACAGTTGTGTGCCTGTCTGCCTTCTAATGTTTTAAAAAAACGTTTCAGCAATTAGGAGAAAAAAATTGCAGTCCAATTGATACTATCTTTTTTAAGCTATCCCGGGCTCCAAGCCTGGTGAATACAAGAGGGAGTGGACACTGAAGGACTTTGGGATGTGTTTATTTGAAAGCTCCCACCCACAAGTATGTCAACATGTTGGAATGACTACTTCAATCCAGAATGTAATCTTGTGGCACTGTATGAACAATAGAATTACTCTCCTGCTGCATTTGTTTTCCATAATGAATCTCAGTGTAGTGTCTAAAGGGTCGTTAGACTGGGGGAGGCTGGCAATGAGAAGGCCAGGGGTGATTACATGTTCATGAGAGTCTGTCTGCTCCTCGATCACTTAAGCACTTGGAAAACTTAGCTCCGTTAACAGACTTGCAGTCCTCTTTATTCTCCTGCATGCTTCCAAATCGTAAGCCAAACAAAATGATTGGAGGGAGAGGGAACCTAAATGGATTAGAGGAGCAAAAATCTGAGAATTGATTAAAAATAGCAGTGCAAGTTAAAACAAACCAAACACTGGTTTTTATTACTGCAGGGATGCTGAACTTGGCTCAAGCTTTGATTAGACACTCCTCAAGTACTGTGTACAGTTTGGCCACCTTGTTTATAAAAGTGTAGAGGCACTGGAGGGGGAACACAAGTGATTTGTAAGGATGACACAGAACTGAGAGAGTCTCAGGACAGGATGAGCAGACTGGGTGTTTATCGTCAAATGAAAAGGGTAAGGTGCCATTGGTGGAAGTTTTTAATGCTGTACAAGATTTTAACTTCGTAGGAAGTTCTCTTCCCCCTCAGAGGCCAAACAAATAAGGACATCGCCAAGAAATGAAGTAGGAAACTCAGGGGAAGAAAAACTGTTTCTAACAGAATGTGGAATTTGCTACCACATGGACTGAGTCAAATCCCTTGGATATTTGTAAATAAGAGGTTAGGCATGTGTGAAGGGAAGAGGAAAATAAAAGATTATTGTACCTGGATTAGAGAGGATGAAGTTCAGCAGAGCAAGCCAGAAGAGCAGTTTTTAGGTAACTGACAAATAATTTGGTGTAAGAAGAGCAGTAAGTCTTTCAAATCAAATGTGTATTCCACTGTTAGTGGAAACAAATTCAATAGTAGCTTTCAAAATAGAATTGGGTAGATAATTGAGGTGAACCATGAGTGAGAGCTTGGGACTCCTTGGAAAGGAGCTAATCATTGGGACAAATGGCCTCCCAAGTTTTAGTGATTTCCTCTGTAGATTTTTGAATGTTTAATTCTAACATTGCAAGGCATATCAAAGTGAGCTGGGATTGGTTTAACTAATTCTTTTACAAGGGCTGTTCAGCAAATTTTGAGCAGATTGTTTTACTTTTGGAATCTGGATTGTTCTTTGGATGTACTTGGTTAGCATTTTCTTCATATTGTTCACTTATTGGACTAAAACAAGTGATGCTGCTGAGTAATGACAAGATTGATTTAGCATTGCCGTTTTTTTTTCGCTCCCAGAAGGAAATGAAGTTATTTTAAGTTAATAGATCCTTGTGAATCAGCATTTCATTCAAACATGGAATAGTTGAATCTAAATATAAAGGAAAAGATGGATTGGTTTCCTTTGTGTTATTTGCATCCATTTATTGTATGTTTTTTATTTGTGTAAATACTTGCACTGATCTTAAAAATGGTAACTTTTCATTGTGACAATTTGTTGTTAATAATAAACATTTTACAGAAAACAATTGATACGTAATCTATTGTTTAAGTTTTTAACAAACTTCAATGCCAATTAAATCACATTAGATATGCATTTCTGTCATTCATTCTTTTACGGATCTTCTGTTTTTCATGGATGTCTGCAAAGACAAGTATTTCAGGTTGTACATTGTATACATTCTCTGATAATAAACGGAACCATTTGAAAAGTTGGTCCTAATCACACCCATGCCAAGCATCAGTACCACTTATTACTTAAATGTCAGTGGTGCAAAAATGCATTTAATTGCAGAGAATTAGCTGCTGTTTTTTAGCTGTGCTAATTGACATGAACTATTTTATTACAAAATGTTGAGAGTGAAAGTGGATTGATATGACTAATGACTATTTGAACAGTGGCCAATTAGGGATCAGAAACATGACAAGACGTAGCTCTTTCACGTTCACCGATTGGGTAAAAGGCATTGACTCACAGCAGTTTGGTGTTTTGACTAGCCGCTGATCAGTAACCAGGATTAATTGGCAGGAGCAAATTAAAGTAAGATGGGCAAGCAAAGCGGCCATTGTTGGAGTAGGCAGTGTTAGAGTCAGGGATTTTGAGGATTTAGCTCTTCGAGGTTACGGCGACGAGAGTTTTGAGTGAGAGAAGATGAGAAAGCTATAGGTAGGTTCTTTTCTCCCCCAGTTAATTGTTTTTCTCCAAAGGTTCAATTTAATGTCAGAGAAATGTATACAATATACATCCTGAAATGCTTTTCCTTCGCGAAACATCCACGAAAACAGAGAAGTGCCCCAAAGAATAAACGACAGTTAAACATGAGAACCCCGAAGTCCCCTCTCCCGCGTGTAAGTGGCAGCAAGGCAACGATGACCCCCTCCCCTGCAACAAAAGTGTACCTGCTACCAAGCACAAGTTTAAGCTATGCAATAGCAAAGACACAGACTTTGCAGTTACCCCAACGGCCATCACATTTCATCTGGCATTAGACAACCCACAGGTTCGCTCTCTCATCCCACATTTTCATACCGAGCGGGAGACGTAACAGCAACCCGCTTGTTTATGATATTTAAAAAGTCTGTTTCATCGCATTTTACGAGCTCTGTGCCCAAGATCACAAAGATCTCGGGTCTTCGGGCCCGCAACAAAAGATTTTCTTGCCTTCCCAATGACACATGAATCTCCTGCCGTGACACCAACCCTCGACCCGTCAGTCTCCAGAGCCCCAAGGTCATAGGCTTCCAAACACAAGGCCTCCTCTCAGGCCGAACCCTTGGCGTGCCAAACAATGACCGGTTCTAAAACCCTGAGAACGGATCCTATTCCCATAAAGAACCCAAGTCTGCATGTAACTCCAGGTCAGGGTCTTCAAAAGAACCCCGTAAGGGAAAAAAATAAAGATATTAAAGATGGAAATAGAGCTGTTTCCAAAGTTGCAAGCAAAGGAGTTGCTGTTTATCACCATCTTAATTCCGCCTCCAGCTCTTTATGTTCTTTATATTTGCGCAGTTGGAATAGTAAAGATGCTGGGCAGGGTAGTTGAATGCTCCTCTTGCAGGATGTGGGAAAGCAGGGAGACCTGCAGTGACCGTGATTGCTACACCTGTGAGAAGTGTATACAACTACAGGTTCTAACAATCGACATTAAAGAGTTGGAGCTGGAACTGGATGGACTCCAGGTCACTCGGGAGGCTGAGGGGGTGATAAATAGCACCTATAGAGAGGTAGTTACACCCAAGGTGCAGGACACAGGAGACTGGGTGACAGTCAGGAAGGGCAAAGGGGTTAAACAGCCAGTTCAGAGTACCCCAGTGGCCACCCCCTTAATACTTTCGATACTGTTGGGGAGGATGATCGGGCAGAGGAAGTCACAGTGGTCAGGTCCCTGGCTCTGTAACTCAGAATGGAAGGGGGAAGAAGAGGGGAAATGTGATGACGGGGGGGGGGGGGGGGATTCATTAGTTAGGGAAACAGGAAGGAGGTTCTGTAGACCAGGACATTCCCAATGGTATGTTGCCAGGGTCCAGGACTGCCATTTTTAAGTAGGGGTTGTGGTCCATGTAGGTACTAGTGGCACAGGTAGGAAGAGTGATGAGGTTCTGCTAAGTGAGTTCAGGGAGTGAGGTGCTAAGTTAAAGGACAGGACCTCTAGGATTGAGATTTCTCGATCGCTATCTGTATCAGGTGCTAGTGAAGCCAGATGTAGGAAGGTTATATAATTTATCAAGAGGTTAAGGAGTTGGTGTGGGAGGGAGGAGAGAGACTTTTGGATCTTTGGGCTCTTTTCCAGGGAAGGTGGGACCTGTACAGAAGAGGCGTTTTGCACCTGAACTGGAGGGGGACTAATATCACAGCGGGAAGCTTTGCTAATGGTGCACAGGGTTGGGGAGGGTGGTGTGTGTTAAACTAGAGTTGCAGAGGGATGGGAACCAGAGTTCAGAACAGATGGTGGACAGGTTGTGGAAACAGATGTTTTTAAGACATCCGACAAATTCAGGAATCTAAAGGTTGTGCATAGTGCGACTAATATCCTGAGCTGTGAATAATTCTTTGTAAGAAGTGTCATAGGAAAGGCAGAGGAGCTCAGGGCATGGATCAACATATAGAATTATGACATTGTAGCCATTAGTGAGATGTGGTTGTGGCAGGGGTAGAACTGGCAGCTCAAAATTCCAGGGCTACGTTGTTTTAGTCATGACACAGCGGGAGGAATTAAAGGAGAAGGGGTTGCGATACTAGTCAGGGAAAATGTCCCGTCAGTGCTTAGTCAGGACAGACTGGAGAGCTTGTCATTATGGGTTGGACAGAGAAATAAGGAAGATATGACCACCTTAATAGGGCTATGTTACAGAGCACCCAACTGTCCGAGGGATCTAGAGGAGCAAATTTCTAGAGATATCATCGAGTGCTGCGACAAACTTAAGATTGGTATAGTAGATGATTTTAACTTTCCGCATTTTGAAAGACTCCCACACTGTAAAAGTTCTAGATGGGACAGAGTTTGTCAGACATGTTCAGGAAAGTTTCCTTAATCAGTGCATAGAGTCCCAACAAGGAAGTGTAGGAGAACACTTTGCAGTGAGTGATCATAATGCTATTAGTTTCAAAGTAAATATGGAAAAAGATAGGTCTGATCTGCAGCTTAAGATTCACAGTAAATTGGAGAAAGACCGATTTTGACAGTATCAGAAAGGATCTGGCAAGTGTGGATTGGGGCAGGCTGTTTTCTGGCAAAAGTGCACTTGGTCAGTGGGAGGCCTTCGAAAGTGAAATTTTGAGAGTACAAAGCTTTGCATGTACCTGTCAGAATAAAAAGTAAAGATAACAGGTTTATGGAACCTTGGTTTTCAAGCGATATTGAGGCTCTGGCTAAGGAAAAAAAGGAGGTGCACAGAAGGTCTAGACAGGAACGAATGAGGTACTTATGGAGTATAAGGAATGCAAGAGAATACTTCAGAAAGAAATCAGGAGGGCTAAAAGAAGGCATGAGGTTGCCTAGCAGACAAGGTGAAGGACACTCCAAAGGGATTCTACATATCTGTTAAGCACAAAAGTATTGCAAGGGTCAAAATTGGTCCTCTGGAAGATCATAATGGTACTCCATGCTTGAGCCAAAAGGGAGATCTTAAATAGATATTTTCATCAGTGTTTACTCAGACGAACAAAGTTGATGGAAGTGAGGCAAAACAGCATCAACTTCATGGACCCTAGCCAGAGGAGGAGGTCTTTGCTGTCTTGAGGCAAATTAGGGTGGATAAATCCCCAGGGCATGACAAGGTGTTCCCTTGGACCCTGCAGGAGGCAAGTGTTGAAGTTCCAGGGATCCTAGCGGAGAAATTTCAATCATCCTTAGCGGCAGGTGGGACACTGGAGGATTTGAGGATATCTAATGTTCCACTGTTTAAGAAAGGCTCTAAAAATAAACCAGGAATTTATAGGCTGGTGAGTCTGATACCAATAGTGGGAAAGTTACTGACATGTATCTAAGGGAATTGGGTATATAAGAATTTGGAGGAATGCGAACTGGTTAAGGACAGTCAGCATGGCTTCATGTGTGGTAGATTGTATCTAACCAGTCCAGTAATTTTTTGAGGAGATTACCAGGAAGGTTACGGAAGGCAAGGGAGTGGAAATTGTCTGCGTGGACTTTAGCAAGACTTTTGACAAGGTCCTGCATGGGAGGTTGGTCAAGAAGGTTTGGCTGTTTGGCATTAAAGATGAGGTAGTATTTTCTTTTAGACATTGGTTTTATGGGACTAGCAAGAGTGTGGTAGTAGATGGTTGCCTCTCTAACTGAAGGCCTGATGCTAGTGGAGTGCCGCGGGGTTCGGTGCTGGGTCAGTTGTTGTTTGCCATCTTTATCAATGATTTGGATGATAATGTTGTTAACTGGATCAGCAAATTTGCAGATGACACCAAGAATTGGGAGGTAGTGCACAGCAAGGAAGACTATCAGACTACCAGATCAGTGGGATCTGGACCAGCTGAAGATTGGCAGAGACAAGTGCAAGGTGTTGCACTTCAGTCGGACCAACCAGGGTGGGTCTTACGCAGTGAACGGTAGGGCACCGAGGAGTGTGGTAGAACAAAGGGATCTGAGAATACAGGTCCACAATTCATTGAAAGTGGTGTTACAGGTAAAAAGAGTTGTAAAAAAAGCTTTTGGCACAATGGCCTTCATAAATCAAAGTATTGAGTACAGGAGATGGGATGTTATGTGAAGTTGTATTAAATATTGGTGGGTCCTAATTTGAAATATTGTGTGCAGTTTTGATCACATACCTACAGAAAATATGTAAACATGGTTGAGAGTACAGAGAAAATCACAAGGATGTTACCAGGACTGGAGGATCTGAGTTACAAGGGAAGATCATCAGGGTCTCTCTTCCCACCATTACAGACATTTACACCACACGCTGCATCCACAAAGCAAACAGCATTATGAAGGACCCCATGCACCCCTCATACAAACTCTTCTCCCTCCTGCCGTCTGGGAAAAGGCATTGAAGCATTCAGCCTCTCACGACCAGACTTTGTAACAGTTGCTTCCCTCAAGCCATCAGACTCCTCAATACCCAGAGCCTGGACTGACACCAGCTTACTGCCCTCTGCTGTGCCTGTTGTCTTGTTTATTATTTATTGTAATGCCTGCACTGTTTTGTGCACTTTATGCAGTCCTGGGTTAGGTCTGTAGTCTAGTGTAGTTTTTTGTGTTGTTTTACGTAGTTCAGTGTAGTTTTTGTATTGTTTCATGTAGCACCATGGTCCTGAAAAACATTCTCATTTTTACTGTGTACTGTACCAGCAGTTATGGTCAAAATGACAATAAAAAGTGACTTGACTTGAAGATTGAATAGGTTAAGACTTGATTCCTTGGAAGGTAGAAGATTGAAAAGAAAATTGACAGAGGTATACAAAATTGAGGGTGATAGATGGGGTTAATGCAAGCAGGCTTTTTCCACCGAAGTTGGGCGTGACTATGAGAGGTCATGGATGAAGGGTGAAAGGTGAAATGTTTAAGGGGTAACCTTTTCACACAGGGTCGTGAGTGTAAAATGATGCATGCAAGCTCGATTTCGATATGCAAGAGAAGTTTAGATAGTTGCATGGATGGTAGGGGTATGAAGGGCTATGATCAACAGGACTAGGCAGTTTAAATGGGTTGGAATGGACTAGATGGGCTGAAGGGCCTGTTTCTGTACTGTATTTTTCTATGATTCTGGCTCAAATGACATAACTCACTTATTTCATTTTTGTGTAATGGTCTGTCAAATTCTAATGGGGAACATGTGGCCCATTGTACAAGATTATACATGCACTGCTGTGTTGTGGTTTGATAGCCACATGTACTTGTATTAAAGCTAACTTGGGTGTTATTGAACATGAAGACATAAAGCAGGCAAAGTCCTTATGCTTATTTAAAATCTGCCTGGTACTGGAGTTCATTGCACTTACTGGAATATCGGGTGTGTTACATAATGAATAGTGGATGAATTTCTAGTTAGTTTGTGTGCAGGAGTTTTACCCTGGGTCAAGTTGAGGGCCTTTTTCTGAAATGTTTTTATTTAATTTCATGTTTGCTCTTTTTTGACCTGATGCAGATTGTAGACCCACTGGCCAGAGGAAGAGCTTTTCGGATGCCAGACGAAAATGACGGCTACAGCGTTCCCCATACTCCAATCACGCCTGGTGCTGCATCCCTGTGCTCCTTCACCAGCTCTCGCTCCGGATACAACCGTATTCCCAAGCGAAGAAAGAGGGAATCTGTGGCGAAGATGAGTTTCAGGGCAGCAGCAGCCCTGGTAAAGGTAGGTGAAGAGTAGAATTTGAATCATAGTTATTTTTCACACTCAAGAAGTGGGGATTGTATCGTACTGTATAAGTTGACATTCTGGAATGTATTTGGAAGTATTCAACTGCAGAGTATTCACGATTTGAAATGGAGCAATAACCTACTTCTAATTAAATAGTGCTGACAGCATTATTCAAGTTTGATTACTATTGTTGTCACATTTGCTTTTATTTGAAACAATAACTTTTGTTACATCAGTTCTGTTGTCTCTGCACAAAAGGAGCAGATGTAGAAGTTGTCACGTGACAGGTAGTATCCCACTCTGATAGATTGCAAAACTATTGATAGCTTACGTCAACAAGTCACTAGTGCTACCAGACCAAACAACACACAGGGCCACTGTTACACCACCATCAGGAATGCCTACAATGCTATTCCACGTCCTCACTTCGGGAAGTCTGATCACCTGGCTGTCCTTCTACTCCGTAAGTATAGGCAGAGACTGAACACTGCAGCATCAGTAGTGAGGACCAAGAAGATATGGACAAGGGAAGCACAGGAGCACTTTGAATTGATGGACTGGACTGTATTCAGGAATTCATCTTTTAATCTGGATGTGTATGCTGCAGTTGTCACTGACTTCATTAAAATCTGTCTGGATGTGTGTGGGCCTACAAAAACTTGCTGTACATTCCCAAACCAAGAGCCATGG